>NC_061816.1:4939154-5145605 GCF_021462225.1 Girardinichthys multiradiatus
GGACATAACTTCAGAATATTTTCTTGTTTCAGACATTCTTTCAGGTCATCAATATAAAAACAGGAAAAGCAACATCCATTTGTTACCATGCTGATGCTCTGGTGGTTTTCCATCACATCAATGCCTATGAGGACGATGGCCATTTAGTGTTTGACATCATCGCCTACAAGGACGCCAACCTGTATGACATGTTCTACCTCCACAACATGACAAAAGAAACAGACAACTTCATCAATGCTAACAAGGACTTCTCCCCGCCAGTCTGCCAGAGATACGTCTTGCCACTAAACATCCAGAAGGTACAAATAGACTGAGAGATCACAATCATAAGGAAAAGTCCTTTTTCACTCGATTATCATCACTTGGGTATCCTGCAGGATTCTCCCAAAGGAACTAACCTTGTGACTTTGACGGACACAACAGCTCAGGCGGTGATGCAGGAGGACGGCTCAATCTACTGTAAGCCTGATACAATCTTTGAAGGTTTGTGATTCATACAGTTGGTCTTTTTGACGTCAAGGAAAAACAATACAATTCATTAAATCTAATGAGTCTGGCACCTCCTCAGGAATGGAGTTGCCAGGGATTAATTACAACTTTAATGCCAGAAAGCACAGATACTTTTATGGCTCCAGGTTGGAGTGGTCTCCTCATCCCAACAAGGTAAGCAAGGTGTTACATATTGGTCTATAATTATAATCCTTTAATACATGAAGTAAAATAAACATTAGATTGATGGATGATAACGTCCCCTATTTGCTTGCATAAGTATGACGGACATTTTGTACTCAATTTAATATGTTGCTTTTAATGGCATAGAAAGTTCTCGCTGTGTTTTGGCTTATCAAGCAAATTAGAAAATGTTTGTACCAACAAACATCAGCAACCATGTTGTTGATCTTTATCCCAATGAGGGGTAAGAAAGCCCAGATAAGCTGAAATACTGTAAATCAGTCAGAACCAAGCAGGCTTAGTCTTCTTAAAACTAATGGCTTGAAAAACTCCTACCCAACAGATCGCGAAGGTCGACATCGTCAACAAGACTCACATCGAGTGGGAACAAAAAAACTGCTACCCTTCAGAGCCAGTGTTTGTTGCATCTCCAGAAGCAGTGGAGGAAGATGATGGTTAGAGATAACCACAGTATGTTAACTGATTAAAGGGAAAATTTTTCTCCATTTCTGATGGTGTTTTCCTTCTCTAGGAGTCATCCTGTCATCCATCATTTCTTCAGATCCAAGCATTTCACCATTTCTGCTCATCCTTAATGCCAAAACCTTTGAGGAGATTGCCCGGGCCTCCATCCCCGTCCCCGTCCACATGGACCTTCATGGACTGTTCATTCCTGGCATGGTGAAATAATAAAGTGGTTGGAAAAATAATGCTTTTTTTAAAGATGTTCTATATGATGCAGAACATAGAGATGATAAAGTTACAGTTGAATGAAAATGGCAAACAAAGTGAAAGGTTGTCTTTGTAATAGCAGTTTTTATTTTCTACCCAAGAAGTTTACCCCATGTTACCACAATTCTAACAAATTTTACTAGGATTTAGTGGTAAAGCAACAGAGTGTTATTTCCATAAATGCTTTACAAAATCGCTGTTGAAGTGCTGGTGAAGAAATTACCCGCCAGCTTCAACAGAAATGCGCCTTCAGTGCTGTTGTTAATCATTTTACTGCACTTTAAGTTTGGTAAAAATATATCTTTACTTTCCTGTTCCTTTTTAACAGTATGATAGATATTTTACAATACTTTACAATCAGAGCCTTTATTTTATTTTGAAAGGCCAAGGTTCAGTCTAGTACTCATAACCTTGCTTAAAAACCATATAGGTTTCAGGTTTTTGAACCTGATGGGTTCATGTAAAGAATATAAAATCTTATTAAGCTTGCTGCTATAAAATATTGTATATTTTGTATATATGCTATTATTTTCTATGATTTCAGATTCAGTATTAAATTTTAAACTTTGTGTATATTTGGAAAAGTTTGTTAAACTGTCTGCATAACATGAAGAAAGAACAATTAAAATATATTTTAATTCACAAAACAGTACCTTTCTGGACATAAACTAAATGAACTTGATACATAATGTATATATACACTGCTCCAAAAAATAAAGGGAACACTTAAACAACACAATAAAACTCCAAGTAAATCAAGCCTGGAGGCGCTACCAGGAGACAGGCCAGTACACCAGGAGACGTGGAGGAGGCCGTAGGAGGGCAACAACCCAGCAGCAGAACCGCTACCTCCGCCTTTGTGCAAGGAGGAACAGGAGGAGCACTGCCAGAGCCCTGCAAAATGACCTCCAGCAGGACACAAATGTGCATGTGTCTGCACAAACGGTTAGAAACCGACTCCATGAGTTTAAGCTTCTTCACCAGTTTGCACCTAAAACAATTAAGCATCGGTTACAATCGGACTGGGAATAACCTTAAAAAAAAACAAAAAAAAGAAACATGGAAATCACCTTTAAGATGGGAATCTTGTATTTTCCGTTTCCACCAGTAGAGGGAGCCCCAACAAAGGTTTCTCCAAGTCCTCACCTCACAAGTTGTTCACCGCTAGTCATGGACGCCTGCTTGTGCTTTTCATACCACTTGTACAGACAAATACAAATGAAATAAAGAGTTCTTAAAAATGTCTGTGGCCGTTAATAAACAGCTAATTTCATGACAGGCAAAAATACGAAATCACTACTTTTATCAAATGTCCAGTCAGTTATTTAAAGTGGAATAGAAAAACAGATATTAAATCACAAATATTACTTAAAACTATGTAACTTACTCTGGCACATTAGGGCTTTGTAAAATGTTCGAAGGTATAACTCTGTACTGTATTAGCAATGGATCATTTCAAAGGTTTTCTGAGTTCTAATTTACCATAAGGTCATTCACTTTGAGGAATACCTGGACATGTCTTCAGAGGGAATCAAATAGCTTTTTCATCAACACCTCCATCATAATCACTACAGACCTTCTTCTGTAGGATGACCAAGCTCAGCTTTAGAGATAGGGCGATGAGCTCAACCAACTGGAGGTAGCTCAGTGAATACCTTCTGCACAATTAATGGCTGAAGTAACTAAATGTGGGAAAAAAGGTCTTATGCCACCAAACCAAACACCTGTGCCATCTGTAAAGGCCAGCTTAATTATTTGGCGCCCATGAGATTGTTTTGGAAGATGTGTCACTGTTGCATCAGCACTGCCTGCTTGTTGCTCCTGCAACTCCCAAGAAGAGACCTCTTTGATCCAGCGTTCCTTTACCTAAAAACTGCCAAAACAAGTCTCCCCTATTTGGCTGAATCCCACAGTCGACCCCATGCTACCTGGACTATGCACCTGTGCCAAGAGAAATGAAATGTGGCTGGCAATTTACAAAGCAATCCCCAAAGGTGACTCAAAAGACCTTGAAGATTCCCTACCCTGCTAGCTAGAGAGAAGGGGAGTTGGGTATCTTGCCAGTTGTCCATGTGTCCTCCTGCTTGGAGGAGATAGAAGCTTTCTAATACACAAGGTGGTATCTGCTATGTTTTTGGAAAACCAAATTCTCTGCAAAATGAAACTGAAGTATTTTCCTTTCCCAATCCCTTTGAGAGACGGAAAGAAATCAGGCATCAGGTTAAAGCTGCACATCAGATTGACAATTATTGTGACTAACTAGTTCATACATTTACTGATTGCTTAAACAACTATGAAGCAGTAAAATTTAAGTTATTCTCTAAAAACAATTTTCCAATTCACTGAGTTGCATCTGTATATTAAAAACATGTAGACCTTTGACAAAGCCTCAAAACTTTTCAATATTACTTTATTTTACAATAAAAATAAAACAGAACAAATAAATTTTATGTAAACTCTACATAGATACAAAATTAGGTTATAGAATGTAACTACTTGATTTTAACTTTAATGTTCAGTAGACACTAGAAATATCTCATTACATAAAATATGTGCTTGAAAAAATAAACAGGAAAAACAACTCTAAATATGAGATCTCATCATCATGACCTAGTAAATGTTTCTTCAAGTCCAAACTGCTGCTGCTGCTTCACCCTCTGTGGATCATCAGGTCACAACTGATAGACTTTTCATTGTAAAGATTTTAACCTCCACCTGCAGAAAGAAGAGAGAAGAACAACAACATTTAAAAAGCAGCAGCTGTCAGTAAGCATGAAGAGCAGCAGGGACAACAGTCCTGTTCAGAGCAAATGTGAAGCAGCTGTGGAGCACAGCCAGCTTCCTTTCAGCTCTCATGTTAACCATGATGGACTGAACACACTGAGGTCCAAGCTGCAGAGACTTTTGACATCAGGGCCCCATTTCAGAAAGCAGGGTTAACAAGCTCTGAGTAGAAGGCACATACCCAGAATAGACCTACTCTGCCCTGTGATACTCAGGGTTTTCAGTTTCAGAACAGAGGGTAACAATTAGGTTACTCAACGCTGAGTCAAGTCAACCCTGAGTTAAACACAAGCGCTGAGTTAAGAAGCCCTAAATAATGGAAGGCAGATAACATGATTCACCATGGCAACAATGTGTGTAGGTGCAACCCAGCAAGCCTCGAATGACGTGGCAGAAAATCAAGATGAAATATAAAAATACAGTTAAATCAGGTAAGGTCCAATTAGAAGCTATTGTTTTGTTTAACCTTCACCAACTGAATTACACAGCATTCACTGGATATATTCAACAAATGCAATTAATGATGTGTAAAAAGGTTGGCTCATGACTTAATATCAAAAAGAGTAGACAGGCAACTGAAATTGAGATATCTTTCCATCCCTAAAGCTCCTAGTGAAACAGCTGTATAAGTTGTACTAACAAAACAACATACAGAAACGTGGAATCAGAAAGGAATGTGTGAAAATGCAGCTGCAGAAAACACAAAATACAACTGCTGGAGACAGTTTGTTGAATGAGGGACACTTTCTCTATACATCCAGCTTTTTTCCTGTAGACATTAACACAGCTACAGCCATCTTCATTACAAACACATAAAAACAAGCTTCTGGCTGATTGGTTGGTGGTTGGTGATCTTATTTTGTGCAACACTGCTGATACCCACTGGACTGATTCAAGCAATCTACTGACCTCAGAACCTCCAGTTTGTAGCCTGGACTCTTCACAAGCTTCAAGAGTGGCTTAACATCTGGGTCCTTTAGGAAGTTCTCACTCAGGTCCAGTTCTGTCAGATGGTGGGGGTTGGACTTCAGAGATGAGGCCAGAGAAGCACAGCTGAGCTCTGACAACCCACAGTCCTTCAAACTGAACATTTATCAAAAAATAAGTTATAAATGTACTTTGTTTTTAGGTAAATTATGTCTAATTTATCACTTAGAAATATGAACTTAACTTTTTTCAGGTTTTTTGAATTTGCAAAAATTAAGTTATTACCTTCCTTCAAAAATAACAGACAAAGCATTCAAATGATTGACATCAGGAATTTTCATTACTTTTTCTCCATCAGCATTTTTCTTAATATTGCCAATCAAACCATTTTACCACAGGACAATAAAAAATATATGTATATTCTCAATGAAAACTCAAAAATAACGTATCTAACATTTAACCTGATGGGCATGGACACTAAAGGCTGATAAATCATTTATTTTATGTTACCAAGAGATGCAACAGCAGTGCTAGGAGTTTGTAGAATCACACTAGAGAGGGGAAAAGAAGCAACAAGTGACTTTCTGGGATTCATCCTGCTCAACACCACTGGCTTTGTTGGTTAAACGTTATTAGCGGTTCATTCCTTAGGGAATGCAGCTGCAAAGGAGTAGTGTTTCCATGCATCCAGGAAAGCAAAGAACCCTTTTGTAATTGTTCTATTTATTTTTAATTATAGGTTAAACTGCAGGGATGTACAGAAACTTGATGCAAAAAAGTAGTGTTTGAATGGATCCGTAATTGGTCAATCTTTTCATAGTTATCCTATAAAATTCAGAAGGAATAACAAAACAGAAAATATAAGACTTCCTTTGGAACCTTTATATGGTTCATCTACCTAGATCCAAAAAGATTCTACTGTCGTTCACCAGTAGCAGGCACAATGGGCAATACTAAGATTAATATATTGTGCCATTTTTATTTCTAAACTGTAAATTCCAATCTCAAAACTTTTAAATATACAAAACTGAATATATAAAGAAAATAGATAGCAGGAAGGGAGGTGTGCCGTAAGGAATGTAGGCAGGGTTAGACATGCTAAGGAGGATCCATTACTGCAGGAAAAGATTAATGCTTTCCTTGAAACTTAAATGTAGTTTGCATACCACTACTCAGGTAGAAAATACACTACCTCTAACCAGTAGGTGGCTAACAACGTCTAAACCATAAATTACACCATCAAAAATTTTGGATGCCTTAATCTCCAACAAGCTGGGCCATGCACATTAATGTGTAGAGTATTCTTTTTGTTACATTTCAAAATGAAAAAACGTTTAATGAAATCTCACTATACTATGTTAGCTTTAAAGGCCTAAAAACCTCCATATCTTGTCTAGAGATTAAATTTAATAAAGAAGACAGATTGTGGAAATTTCAAAAAATAAGAAAGCCTTCCATCTCCATTTAGACAATGCAATGTGATTGTGCATGCTTCTTAATCACACCTTTCTTAAATAAAACTAAGCGCTTTTTGAATTCCTACTTGCATTTGCATATTGGTTCAACATTCAATGACGTATATAGTCAGCCTGTGGAACAATAATGCTTGCCAGAATGGTGGGGGAGATGGATGGAAGTGCACCAGAAGGGAGGTGGGCAGGGCTGGACTTGTTAACGAGGGCCCAGATCCATCTCATAACTGCTTGGAGTTTTAGTTTAATAATGCTGCTGGGAAAGTGAGTGAACCCGAACCTGATAATGTGTAAATGTTCTACTTAATTCTGTGAAGGTAGGTCTAATACCAGCTGCCCAATACTGAATTTCATGTCAATGTTTCGCGTATTTTTTATATTTTTAGCTGAGGAAATTTTAATAAGAAACTTTTACAGGACCTCTGAAGAAGGAAAGCGACTTTCAAATGAAGATCCTCAGATTGGATCAGCATATGAGCCATATGGCTGCAGTTCAGTGTCAATACAACTTTTACATTACATAAAAAAAAAAAATCTAAGACGTGGTCTCTGACCTCAGATTCATTATTTTGCAGGGTGAACTCTCTAGAAAATTGCAGAGCTCCTTCACTCCAGAATCTTTCAGGTTATAGTTCCAGCTCAGGTTCAGTTCTGTCAGATGAGACGGGTTGGACTTCAGAGCTGATGCCAGAGAAGCACAGCTGATCTCTGACAAACTGCAGCCCCACAATCTGAATAGAGAATAAAACATGTGAGCTGAAGCCGGTAGAATGCAGATTAGAACAGAACAAGTTAAAGAGCTCTCGTTAATATTAATGACAACATGCTGCTGCCTCATCAAAGATCTGCTCCCTTTAGCTCTTAAACTGACAATTCCACAAGCAGCTCAATCAATTCGAAATCCTGTTGTGCAGCAAAATCTTTCAGTTTTAAAAGAAACGTCAGGAGAACGTTTGAGGAAAGTACAAATTTTTGTATTATAATGATCATAAATTAAACGTTAAAGTTTTCAACAGCCACATAAACATGGTGTAATATTAAATATTCAATGTAAAACCTTCTTTAAGCACTGAAAGACAGATCCAGAAATTGTCACTCTGACCTCTTGTGTTTAAGTATTTCAGTCAGTAAAATCATTACAAAGCCATATAAACTATTGATTATATATTTGTTACTGTTAGAATCAAGGAGCTGAAATTCCTTTTTCTAAAGTTGGTTGAATCTCTTCTTACCTGCTTCACATGTGGGGATTTAGACACACTGGGGTCCCTAATACTGTCCTGTTCTTACCTTAGGTCAGGGGGTCAAACTCACCCAGAGTACCAAAAAATAAAAGACTTCTCTAAGCAGAAGGAACCTCAGTGTCAATCAGTATAACATCAGCTATATGTCTGTAGATTAGTGTCAACACAACTTTTACTTTATATCAATCTCAACACAAAACTAAAACATGGTGTCGGACCTCAGAGTCTTTATTTTGCAATGTTGACTCTCTAGAAAACAGCAGAGCTCCTTCACTCCAGCATCTTTCAGGTTGTTCTCACTCAGGTTGAGTTCTGTCAAATGGGAGGGGTTGGATTTCAGTGCTGAGACCACATATGCACAGCTGATCTCTGACAAACTGCATAGCTCCAGCCTGAAAAAAACAAAATATTAAATAAAAAATTATCTTATACAAATCAATGCTGATGCTTCCAGACTCCGACTCCTCATCACAGATATCTAAACTGAAGAAAAGAGCTAAAAGTCTTAACATTTCATCTTAGTTGGAATTTTACCCTAACAACAAGCATGAGCAGAAATTAATCAAAGAGGAGATCAGATCTATCATTTAGATTCTAGGATCTTTAATTGTATGACTAACAAAAAGTATATGAAATAGTTCACCATCTATCAAAAATAAAACTAAGTTGGGTTGTCTATGTGACTGCTTCATCTCACATATCAGGAAACACCCAGAACTTAAAGTTGAATAACAAATATGACACTATTATGAACTGAATTCTTCTCAAAATATTCCCTTTTGCCCCCTTGTTTTTGTACAAAAAAAATTTAAACTCCATACAACAACAAAAAATAAGTTTCATCAGTGAAAGTTTCTCCTTTGATAAACAAAGAGCAATGAACAGACCTCAGCATCTCGAGCCTGCAGTTTGGACTCTCCAAACCATCACAAAGAATCTTCACTCCTGAGTCTTTCAGGTCGTTCCAACTCAGGTCCAGTTCAGTCATATGAGAAGGGTTGGACTTCAGAGCAGAGGCCAGAACTGCACAATGAGTCCATGAGAGTCCACATTTAAAAAGTCTGTGAATAGAGGAAACAATAAACGCAGTTCTAAATAAATCAGACAAACAGTGGGATAAACAGACTGAAATAATATGATGATTGAAATGAGGTTGTTCTAATCTAATTAACTTAATGATCTGTTTTTTATATCTGTTTCCTCTCAGAGCTGCAGACTGAGTGAAAAGCTTTGTTTTCCTTTCATCTGTATATAAACAATGGGATAATCTCATTACATTCATGCTTCCATCAGTCTGATCTTATCCCAGCATCAGAATGAATTGGTCCCAACCCTCTGTCCAGGATCAGTTTAAGAGCGGCTGCAAGAACAGAGTCTCAATTTTATCAGACATCCTCTCCAGAACTTTAGCCATTAGGCATTGGTAGCCCAGCAACAAAAGCAGAACCAGCAAACTGCTGCACAGTTTTCTACGTCAAGCCGTTACATTGCTGACCTGTTAAGATTATGCATATTATCACTGGTCTCTCTGCTAATGGCCTAACATCCCAACTGCTTCACCACTGCTGATGCCTTTTGCCACACACCGCACACTGCTCACTGTCTCGCTTGAACAATATAATAAGTAACAGAATACTATCCATCTCCATCTGCTGGTGCAGAAACTCTGGATCTGGACTTCCTGAAGCAGTGACCACATTCTGGGCACATCAGCATCAGGTCAAACATCCCGCGTACAGCCGCAGACATGGCTGTTGACCTACGGAGGAGACCTGCTGATCACCAACCCATGATTATCACAGGCTCTGAAGTGGAAAGCGTTAAATCCACCAACTTATTGGAGAGGTCAAAATTTCACCTGGCCCACCAACTCCAACTACATTGTTTTATTTAAAGCTGATGTGATGTGAGTAAAAACCTGGAGGCACATACAGAATACTGCTCCCAGGATTTTACTATAAAAACAAGTGGTGATACATTTACAGACCAAAGAATCTTCAATCTGATGCATTTAATGAACAAAGAAAAAATGTGATCCTCCATGAGGCCCAATCTAGGGAGAATTGATTGATGTTGATTATTGACCAGTTGATTGGTGAATCACCGTTTGTTCCTTATCTTAATTTTTTGTATAATTTTTAAAGCTTTATCTGACAAATAATAGAAAATGTGCTCCACAGAAGTCTACAGTGAAAATACAAATCTGTCCCCATATAAATGAGTAAATATGCCCCTCTTTAGAGTCTTTGAAAATAGATATTACAACCTATAGGTTGTAATATTTTGCCTTTCTCTGTCTCACTGATTCAAACTGGAAAAAATATTTGAGAATAGTTTAAATTATTTTATAACGGATTTTAAATTTAGAGAATTAACTGATCTACATGAAATGATTGCTTAATTAACACATTCTGACTCACCGAACCTTTCTGCAGTTCCTCACAGCTGGAATCAGTCTCAACCGTCCCTTATCTGATGTGTTGTACTTCTCTAGGTCCAACTCATCCAGAACTTCCTCTGATATCTGTAGCATGTAGGCAAGAGCTGAGCATTGGACCTCTGAGAGTTTATTCTCTGATTTGTTCTCCGACTTCAGGAACTTTTGGATCTCCTGATAAACTGACAGGTCCTTCAGCTCCAGTAGACAGTAAAAGATGTTGATGCTTCTGTCAGGAGAGATTTTATCAGTGTTCATCTTCTTCAGCTTGTCAATGACTTTCTGGATGGTTTCTGGACTGATCTTTGTCTGACCCAGTAGGCCTCCTAGAAGCCTCTGATTGGACTCCACAGAGAGGCCATGAAGGAAGCGAACAAACAGATCCAGATGTCCAGATTTACTTCTAAATGCTTTCTCCATGATTATGTTCAGGAAGTCCTGTAGAGAGAATTTCCTGCATTTTCTTCCCAGGAATCTCTCTATCACTTCTGTGTTCCTGTTTGTGTAACAGTGGAACATGTAAACTGCAGCCAGAAACTCCTGAATGCTCAGATGAACAAAGCAATACACTGGTTTCTGTAAGATTACAAACTCTCTTTTAAAGATCTCTGTACAAACTCCAGAGTACACCAAGGCCCCCGTGACATCAAGACCACACTGCCTTAGGTCTTCTTCATAGAACAAGATGTTTCCTTTCTTTAGATGTTGAAACGCCAGCCTCCCCAGCTTCAGAAGAACCTCCCTGTCAGCCTCCATGAGCACCTGCAGACTTGTCTCATGTCCTTCATTGTACTTGTTCTTCTTCCTCCTTGTCTGAACCAGCAGGAAGTGTGAGTACATATCAGTCATGGTCTTGGGTAGCTCCTGCCGCTGGTCTTTGGTCAGCATGTGCTCCAGAACTTTTGCAGTGATCCAGCAGAAAACTGGGATTCCACACATGATGTGGAGGCTCCTGGATGTCTTGATGTGGGAGATGATTTTGCTGGTAAGCTCTTCTTCCCTGAATCTCTTACTGAAGTACTCCTCCTTCTGGACATCAGTAAAGCCTCGCACTTCTGTTACTCTGCCAACACATTCAGGAGGGATCTGATTGGATGCTGCAGGTCGGGAGGTTATCCAGATGAGAGCCGACGGAAGAAGGTTCCCCTTGATCAGGTTTGTCAGCAGAACGTCGACTGATGACTTCTGTGTGACATCAGAAACAAGCTGACTGTTGTTGAAGTCCAGTGAAAGTCTGCTTTCATCCAAGCCGTCAAAGATAAAGAGAAGCTTACAGCCAGCCAGCTTCTCAGCAGGGAGCTTCTGGAGTGTTGGATGGAAATCATGGAGCAGCGTGAGAAGACTATACTGCTCATCTCTGATAAAGTTCAGCTCCCTGAACGAAATCAGAACCACCAGACTGACTTCTTGGTTCTCCAAGCCCTCTGCCCAGTCCAGAGTGAACTTCTGCACTGAGAAGGTTTTTCCAATGCCAGCAATGCCATTCGTCAGAACTATTCTGATGGCTCCACGTTGGTCAGGTAAAGGTTTAAAGATGTCATGGCACCTGATTGGCGTATCATGGAGGGCCTTTATTTTGTTAGCTGTCTCCAACTGCCTCACCTCGTGTTGGGTGTTAACATCTTCACTTAGTCCCTCTGTTATGTAGAGCTCAGTGTAGATTCTGTTGAGGAGCGTTCTACTTCCTGTTTCATCAGTTCCTTCGGTCACACATTCACATCGTCTTCTCAGACTGACCTTGTGTTCATCTAAAATGTCCCAAAGACCAACATCTGCTGAAAAGCAAGTGAGACAAAAAGAAAGCGTTCATAATAAGCATAAAACAGATTCAGTTCCTCATTTGGTTTTCTCCCTGTTTCTTTTCTCTGAAGTCCTTTTTTATTGGTCAAACCTCAGTAGTGAAACACAGCTGAAAAGCTTCAGTCCTAAGAAGAGATCTTCAGGATCTAGACACAGAGAACAAAGGAGACAGGTAAAATCTCTAAATCCCAAAATACACAGCATTAGCCGATTTTCTTGACAGCTCCCAGAAAGGAGGAAATACACAGTTGGATTCCTCCTGGCGTCATAGAGCTACAAAACTCACATGCAGCAGCAACTGCTGTTTTCTTTGTTGTTAGCTGAGCTGCTAATTCCAGATGTGACATCATCACACCTGCCATCAGTCCACCAAATTGTGAGCGTGTATCCATAGTTCACCACCATCTTGGTCGTCCATCACTCATTCAATCATTCATTCGGAAAGCTAGTTAACACATTAAGAATCAATTGTTCAACATAATATTGATTCTTGATTTAGCAAATGATTTTTGAAATATTATTTTATTAAAATAATGTTTTACTTTCCCTTCTGATTTGCATTTCGAACTGTTTGCTCGAACACCTAGCAGCTGTTGTTCTTAATTCGTTTTAAGGCTAATTTGACCTTTTCATCAAAACAAACCTTAGTTCTTAAGCATACATATTCACACTGAACTGTGATGTCACTCCACCTTTTGTGGGTTACAGGTTGTAGTTGTATTGTTATTTGTTCACTTTTAACATTTTTTCCCATGGCTTTTTAATTTTTCTTATTGTTTTCATTTTACTTAGTAGTTTAGCTTGATGTTACTGGCGTAGTTAAAGAGTTTCTTGGTGATAGCAGAGATCCACTCTTCTCTCCCTACCTCTCTGGACTCTCTGCTAATGGCCAACCATCTCAACTGCTCCACCACTGTTGCCTTTTGCCACACTGCATGCTGCTCTCTCTCTCTCTCTCTTGCTTGGTCAATAAGTACCAGAATCAGAACGGTGTTCACCAACTTCAGCTCAGCATTCAGTACTATCCTTCTCCATCTGCTAGTGCAGAAACTCTGGATCTGGACTTCCTGAAGCAGTGACCACATTCTGGGCACATCAGGATCAAACATGCTGAGTACAGCTGCTGACATGGCTGTTGACCTGCGGAAGAGACCTGCTGATCAGCAACCCTGATCATCACAGGCTCTGATCTGAAAGTGTTAAATCCAGCAGCTTTTTGGAGATTTCAACATTTCACCTGGACCACCAACTCCAACTACATTGTTAGGATGTACACAGAATCAGCTTTGCTTCCTACACACACTGAAGATTGCTTTTCACCACCTATCCTACACATCTTTTAGAAAGGGAATGGAGTGTTCTCACCAGCAGCCTCAACACATGGTTTAATTTTATTTTTAACACAGCAATGGATCTGTATTAAAACAATCAAAATTACTTACCTTCTACAGAGCTGCTGCAGCCACCACTCATCTCCTTTCCAGGAGTTCCTGTGCCTGATTTAATAAAACTAAAATAATAGTTAAAAAACAGATCATTAGCGTCATTTACAGACACAAATACATAGCTGAGAAAATAAATAATTAAATCTGAAGGTTTTCTTACTCTGTGTCTGAGAGCTCATTACTGAAGTGTTGAAGGATATTTTTGGAGCAGTCACTCCTCATGGACAGACAACTGGATCCTGGAGACTCTGCTCTCTGTCTGTGGATTTGACCTCTGAAAGACAGATATGTTGTTTAGATCTGATCAATCACTACGAAATCTGTATTATGGAAACCATTTAAGAAGTTTTGAACAGACAAACCGCTAAGAACCAAAACCTTGATGTGAAAAACAGGGTTCTGAGGTAAAGTTTGGTGGAAGGAGGACTACGGTATGGCGCTTTTTCAGGAGTTGGGCTCAGTCCTTTAGTTTCAGTTAAATAAACTCTTAATGTTCCAGCATACCAAGACATTTTGGACAATTTCATGCTCCTTATACTGTAGGAACAGTCTGACAATGGTCCATTTAGTCGCAGCAAGACAGTGCACAAAGCAATGTCCGCCTTTGAGATGAATTGGACCCAGAGCTTTATACAAATTTGCTTCTGGAAGGTCAAATATTGTCACAAACAAACTCCTAAACCCTGCAGACGGTCTTTCTAGAAGCATTGAAGCTATTAAAGCTGCAAAGGATGGCCTTCACCATTCTAAAGCTTTTGGATTAAAATTGAGATGTCATGAAGGTTTCTGTGTGTGGAAAGATGAGTCCCAATAATGTTAGAGAACAGGTTTTTTTTGTTTGTTTGTTTGTTTGTTTGTTTGTTTTTGAGGCACAACTTGATTTCTGCCAACTCTGTCAGACACGTCAAAAAACATCTAGATTTTGAAATAATAATCTGTAGATGAGCAAAAATCAGTAATAGTTTTCTTACTCTGTGTCTGAGAGCTCATTACTGAAGTGTTGAAGGATATTTTTGGAGCAGTCACTCCTCATGGACAGACAACTGGATCCTGGAGACTCTGCTCTCTGTTTGTGGTTCTGACCTCTGAAACACAGACAGCATGTTTCTAACAAGAAATAAAAAGCTGTACGGACCCTGCTCTGCTCGGTGCTGGTCGGCTCCACTCAGTGCAGCACACACTAACAGGTCTGAACACATTGCAAACCACTTCCTGTGTGTAAGGGAACTTACTCTGGGTCTGAGGGTCCTGTTTCTTTCTTGCAGGCTGAAAGTTCAGCTCTGATGTCCAGATCCTCCACAAAAACGTCCATCTTCAGACAGTCTGAGAGAAAAGTAGGAACACCGACTGTCAGCTCACAGCTAAAGAGTCAGAACACACAAGTCTGGAAGTGGACTCCCACCCACACAAAGAACGGTTGTACATTCCTTCTTGTCTGTCTGTTGGTTTGGGTTCATCTCAAAGCAAAACTGAGCTACTTTCAGAGAAATGTGTCATCATTTGTTTTTTGTAAACTTTCAGTTTCAGTTTGTGAGATTAATCATGTGACAAATAGCAAACAGTCCTCCAACTGCCTCACATCCAGTAACCTGAACTAAAAAGCTAATCACAAGATGGACATTTAAACTGGAGCTGGATCTGATTGGTCCAACAGCAGGGAATGTGGTTTAAAAGCCATCTGATCAGTTTTGGATCAGGACATGAACTACTACAGACTACTTCATATTTCCTCCACAGAGAGAAAACCCGATCAGAAAATCTGAGCAAAACAAAAAGAATGTGGAGAAAACTCACCTGGTTCATCTTTTCCAATCGTCTTAGTTCTGCTTGTCTTCTATCTGAACTTGTTTGTGTTCCTTCCTGATCTTCTAAGCGTCTTGGCATGTAATGCCTCCAGCTGAGGAGGCGTTACGTGCCAAGGTTCGTATTGTTTCTGATCTCATGAAACCTGTTTCACCTCCTCTGTGAGGCTCCCCGCTATTTCCTTTACAGGAAACTAGGTTTGTTTACCTGTGCAGGTGTGTCTGAGGGCAGCCTCCACACTGAATCTAATGTGTCCCCACATCAATTCAATTCAATTCAATTCAAAAATACTTTATTAATCCCAAAGGGAAATTAAATGTTGTTGTAGCTCATATTATGAAGGTTTCTTCAAAGAGCCGTTGTAGATGCTGATGACTGTGGGCAGGAAGGATCTCCTGTAGCGCTCTGTCTTACAGCAGATCTGAAGAAGCCTCTGACTGAAAACACTCTGTTGTTGTAGGACGGTCTCATGAAGAGGATGCTCAGGGTTCTCCATAATGTTCTTCATTTATGAAGAATCCGTCTTTCCACAATGATCTCCAGAGGTTCCAGAGGAGTCCCCAGAACAGATCCAGCCTTTTTATCAGCTTGTTGAGCTTTTTTAAGTCCCTGGTTCTGATGCTGCTTCCCCAGGAGATGATGGTAGAAGAGATCACCCTCTCCACAACAGACTTATAGAAGATATGCAGCATCTTGCTGCAAACACCAAAGGACATAAGCTTCCTCAAGAAGTACAGTCTGCTCTGTCCCTTCTTGTAGATGGCTTCACAGTTACAGGGGTTGGACAATGAAACTGAAACACCTGTCATTTTAGTGTGGGAGGTTTCAGTGCTAAATTGGACCAGCCTGGTAGCCAGTCTTCATTGATTGCACATTGCACCAGTAAGAGCAGAGTGTGAAGGTTCAATTAGCAGGGTAAGAGCACAGTTTTGCTCAAAATATTGAAATGCACACAACATTATGGGTGACATACCAGAGTTCAAAAGAGGACAAATTGTTGGTGCACGTCTTGCTGGCGCATCTGTGACCAAGACAGCAAGTCTTTGTGATGTATCAAGAGCCACGGTATCCAGGGTAATGTCAGCATACCACCAAGAAGGACGAACCACATCCAACAGGATTAACTGTGGACGCAAGAGGAAGCTGTCTGAAAGGGATGTTCGGGTGCTAACCCGGATTGTATCCAAAAAACATAAAACCACAGCTGCCCAAATCACGGCAGAATTAAATGTGCACCTCAACTCTTCTGTTTCCACCAGAACTGTCCGTCAGGAGCTCCACAGGGTCAATATACACGGCCGGGCTGCTATAGCCAAACCTTTGGTCACTCATGCCAATGCCAAACGTTGGTTTCAATGGTGCAAGGAGCGCAAATCTTGGGCTGTGGACAATGTGAAACATGTATTGTTCTCTGATGAGTCCACCTTTACTGTTTTCTTCACATCCGGGAGAGTTACGGTGTGGAGAAGCCCCAAAGAAGCGTACCACCCAGACTGTTGCATGCCCAGATTGAAGCATGGGGGTGGATCAGTGATGGTTTGGGCTGCCATATCATGGCATTCCCTTGGCCCAATACTTGTGCTAGATGGGCGCATCACTGCCAAGGACTACCGAACCATTCTTGAGGACCATGTGCATCCAATGGTTCAAACATTGTATCCTGAAGGCGGTGCCGTGTATCAGGATGACAATGCACCAATACACACAGCAAAGACTGGTGAAAGATTGATTTGATGAACATGAAAGTGAAGTTGAACATCTCCCATGGCCTGCACAGTCACCAGATCTAAATATTATTGAGCCACTTTGGGGTGTTTTGGAGGAGCGAGTCAGGAAACGTTTTCCTCCACCAGTATCACGTAGTGACCTGGCCACTATCCTGCAAGAAGAATGGCTTAAAATCCCTCTGACCACTGTGCAGGACTTGTATATGTCATTCCCAAGACAAATTGATGCTGTATTGGCCCCAAAAGGAGGTCCTACACCATACTAATAAATTATTGTGGTCTAAAACCAGGTGTTTCAGTTTCATTGTCCAACCCCTATACATCTCCACTCCAGTCTGTTGTCCAGGTGAACACCGAGGTATTTATACTCCTCCACCACCTCCACTTCTTCTCCCATGATAGAAATAGTTTTTGACTTATTCCTGTTTCTCTTAAAATCTACAATCATCTCCTTTGTTTTAGTCACGTTCAAAATGAGATGATTGTTTCCACACCATGCCACAAAGTGGTCCACCACCTTCCTGTACTCAGCTTCTTGTCCATCTCTGATCCACCCCACGACTGCAGAACCATCAGAGTATTTCTGCAGATGACAGGAGTCTGTCTTGTACTGGAAGTCTGAGGTGTACAGAGTGAAAAGAAATGGTGAGAGTACAGTCCCCTGTGGTGCTCCTGTGCTGCTGACTACTTGGTTAGACTCACAACCCTTCAGTCTCGCAAACTGTGGTCTGTTTGTCAGGTAGTCTTTAATCCAGAAGATTGTTGAGGCTCCACCTGAGTCTTCTGGAGTTTCTGACAAAGCAAATCAGGTTGAATTGTATTAAATGCACTGGAGAAATCAAAGAACATGATCCTCACAGTACTGTTGGCTTTGTCCAGATGACAGTGGGTTTGTTGAAGCAGGTGTATGATGGCATCTTCAACTCCAACTCCACAGCGATAAGCAAACTGAAGGAGGTCCTGATGGTTTACTGTTTGCTTACTCAGGTGGGCCAACAGGAGCCTCTCTAGGACCTTCATGATGTGAGATGTCAGGGCAACAGGTCTATAGTCATTGAGGACTGATGGGTGAGTTTTCTTTGGTACCGGAACAAGACAGGAGGTCTTCCACAACACCGGAACCTTCTTCTGGGCCAGGCAACATGACTGAGCTGCAGAAATATGTTTTTTCCTCCAACGGCTGTAGTACAAATTGAAAGAAATGTTGCTGCAGGCGTCTCTTCATCTCCAGCGGTCTGCAGTGGGAGGTCCTGATCTGCACCCTGTGGATCATCACTCCATCATTCAAGTCCAAAGGAGAAAGCAGGGATGTTCTGACTTATAGAAACCTGTTTGAAAAATCCAATCTGACATTTAACTGGAGCTGCAGCTGGAAGTGTTTCTTTAGGACTCCTCTGAACATCTGGATGGAGATAGATCAGATGTTACAGAACAATATTCCATATTAGTCTAATTATTTTAAATCTCTCTGGACCTCAGCATCTTTACCAGCACAGTCTATCCTGACATGTTCTGACCTCCTGATGGAGTTAATGTATAAATTACTTTTGGGATGCTCCCAAAACAGAACATAAACCCAGTTACTGGTCCAGAGAGGGGCTGCTGAATCATTGGGTCCTGCCATAGCAACACAACGTGTCACATGTTTTATTTAACTGGGTTCATATATCAAGTCTAAAATCCGAACTAAATATTGCATTGATGGTCTGAGACCGACCTCTGCTGGTCATGGAGATTTTAAAACCTCATGGCTCAGAGGTCACATGACCCTGTGGCTGCGCTCATTTCACTGATTTGAATTATTTTTCTGACTCGTTTTTAGAATAATTGACGACAGAATCTGATCCAGTTTCCAGTTTATGTCCAGAATTAATGTCACAGACCCCGAACTCCGTTTTATTGATCACTGATTGTCAAACATAAAGAAACCTGCAGGCCATTGTGGCAGATTTAGATTAGAAACCTAGAATCGGTTTATTTCTGAAAGGAAATCAGACCGGCGTCGCCTAAAAGATCAGTGTTCAGGGATAGTATTTCTGGAAAAAAATATTTTCTCCACTTTCATTTGAATAAAATAAACATGTCAAAAATGATTATTTATACCCATCTCAATAATGAACAGAAAAGTTATTGGCAATGCAGCAGTCAACCCTTCTTTAATTGCTGAGCAGCTTCTTGACTGTTTGGATTTGTGATTATTTATCTTTGGTGACAGGGCGTTAACGATTTCAATAACTGATTAATTAGCCCAGATGATATTTAGTTGTTTCTCTGCAGATCTGCCAAAATTGGACAAGAAAATACTTTAAAGGTTTGCAGCTTCTTCTGAAGGATTATTTTATTTATTTTTTCTGAAGGATAATTTCAGGGTTGCGATATAACTTTTTTACAGTGTACATGTAAACAAATTGAAACCTGTCCTGCGAGTTTTATTAGAATTATGGGAATTTATTACATTAGCAGTCGCAGCAAAAACAGTTTAAAATCTTCTGTCAACCCCCTTCCTTCCCTGCTTTCCAACATGGCTGCCAATACAAACAGCAAAACAAAAGTCCATCTGCTCCACAGAGTCATCATCGTCTGTGCTGCTCTGAAGCTCCAGAGAAACGGGTCGTTTCCTCCATTTTCAGCTCGGAGCTGCTCGCCGTCGTCTTTGCTAGCGGCGTTGGGGAGGGAAAAGGAGGCGGAGCCTGGGGCAGGAAGCAGCAGCACATCAGAGAGCAGGGACCAAGTAGAAGAAAAATGATGACGTTGATGCTGAAGAACAGGCACGTTGGAATACTGAGTATGTGTCTAAACTATCACTGTTTACAACAGTGGAAAAACTGTTCGTTTCTCACAGAAAAACACTTTCAGTTCTTTGCTGTTTCTGGTTTTTTTTCTCTATTTTTTTCGTTGCTCCATCACTTCCTCGTCAACTGTTACAGGAAGATTTTGTTTGGTGGTTGTGTTTTTGTGTTTCAGGTCCTTCAGATGATCTCAAAGGTCTTCTTCAGCTCCATGATCAGCTGCCAGTCAGATTTCTGCATCTCGTCTCTGAACCAGTTCTTCAGGGCGTCGATGGACGCTCGTGTGATCTGAAACCAAAACACAGCCGTAGTTATGAAGAACAGAAACATTCAATAAGTCATATTCAGGAATAAAATTAATATTTGCTTAGAAAAAACCCTGTCCCTATTATGGTAAAGACTATGGAGAAGAGTAATCAATATGTCCAGATAATCAGGCTGTAAAACCAAGCCCTAATATCACACCTCCACCACCGTGCTTGACAGTGGGAGTGAGATATTTGTGCTTTTATGCTGTTTGATTTTGTCCAGACATGGAGGTTGGTTTATGGACAATTATCTCCACTTTTGTCTCATTCATCCAAAGGACATTGTGCCAGAAGTCTGGAGGCTCATTTAGAGGAAACTCAAAAGCCAACTGAGGCCTGTAGAGTCTGAGATGGAGCTCTTGGGTTCTTCTCTGAGCTTCACGCTCTGACATTGGTCTGAATCTGCTGTCTGAGGTGTTTTCCTCTGAAAATAATATTTTTTCTCTGTAGATGGTTTGGACCTCTGAACCCTTTCTCTAAGGGCATTTCTGATGTCTTTCCACCTTGGCATTGTGCTAGCACACATCTGTATGCTTAAACTGATAATCAGCACAAACGTTCTCCTTTTCTCCTTATAACCAGACACAGTAGATAGAAATATATTAGTTTTTTCCTTCAAAACAAAATATACTCTCTTTAGTATCTGACTTTCTTTTCTTCATCCTCTTGTTTGTTTCCTGATGATAAACTAGACAGCGAGTTGCTGCTAAAACAGATTCTTTGTCATTTTTGTGATGTAAAAACCAACCAGAACGCACTCTAAGCCCCTCCCCCTAGCAGGCGTGTCCTCACCTTACTGACGATGATGTCTGTTGCTTCAAAGTGGCGGCCGTACATCTTGGGAGACTCTCCGGGGATCGGCTCGATCTTGATGCAGATCTCCTGGCCTTTCTTGGCGACGTCGACGGGTTTGTGATTCATCTCGATGCTGGTGACCACACCGATCTCAACAAACTGGAACAAACCGCTGCTGATTAAATAAACTGCAGTAGAAAAATAAATAGTTTGTGTTTCGTAGCGCCTCTTACCCCTTTGCTGGGCACGCAGAGCGGCGTTCCCTGTTTTAGAAGCCCCGCCTCCACAGACACGCCCATCACGATGGGATCTCTGGAGTTAAAGATGAACTGAGGAAGAACGCGGAGCTTCGCTGGGAACACGGCTATATGCCTGAAAAACAGAATATTAGCCAGTTTTGATACACCTTCGGTGTCTCCGTATTTATCTTTAAATTCTACAAATGTTTAGAGCCACATTTCTGTGGTTCTCTGGCAATTTGACTCATTTTTACAGCTAAATTTCACTTTGAGTTCATGGTAGAGGGAATGTTAAAGCAGGGAGGAAGGAAGGAAGAAGGCAGACAAGCAGTAAACAGAAGGGAAAACATAGTAAGTACTCAGTAAACATTAAGAACTAGGTAAGAAGTAATTAATAGTTAGGTATTAAGTAGCCAAATAAAGGGGAGGAAGTCAGTATTACTGAGTGTCTACTGCAGTAATTGCTAATTACTGCAATAGATACTAAATAAGCAGTAAATATGTAGCTCAGAAAGTATTAAATTGGTAGGTTAGTAAGTATGTATAAAGAACTGATTAATAAACTAGTAAGTAGATTATAAGCCAAGTCAAGGAACAGGAAAGGGAGCAAAGTCTGGAAAACAAACATTTGTTCATATTTGTTCAGATCTTCGAGACACTTAAATAAAATACTTGATCAAATTCCATTTTCAGCCTTAGGGACCAAAACTCTAGTTCAGTCAGACATGTTTTGGTTTCTGAAGTCTGATCATTGCAGGTTCTTCTCTTTTCTTCTGCAGCTTTGCTGCTTCCATCCAGTCCCGTCTGATTCCTGTGGGAGGCTCCTGTGTGTGTGAAATAATGAGGGGTCCAGATACACACCCCTGTAATGCACCTATGGCTTCCTGAAAGGAACAACTGAGGAAGAACTGAAGAAAAACAAATGCAACCTATGAGATGTAATCCTTTAGTCATTCAAGGACGTGACTGAAAAATGACATAAAGCTTCTCCTGACATCAAGATTTTCTCATTTCTTATGTAGGAAGTTTGTTTTGAAATAAAAACGCCACCCTGTAAATAAACTGATAACACTGCCACCATCTGGTTAAAAAATAAACTGCAGTAAAGCAAAAACAACCATCTTGAAGCCGTTTTATAATAAATCATGAGTCAATATTTAAATTCTTCAGTAATTCAGTTACACTGAACCAGCTAAAAGTGACGAGCAGATTGAAAAAGGACAACTGCAGGTTTTCCTACTTGAACTCATCCTGTTTGGACTTCTTGTAGTCCTCTCTGTATTTGGTGAAGGCATCAAACAAGTGGTAGATGATCTCAGCCGAGAAGATACGAACTCCCAGGCTGTCGGCCATCTCCTGACTCTCCCTCTCCACCTTCACGTCGAACGCCAGGATCACGGCGTACCTGCCGACAGCAGACACAACAACGACCTGCTGAGTCTGAGTTCATGTGAAAAGTGGAAATGACAGCAGGGGGCGCCGACGTACTGCAGATCATGCTCCAACATGGTGGACGCCTTCATCACATCTTTTTTATGAACTGGACCAATGTTGATCCCAGCATACTGAAAGAAAAATGATGTCAGCTGGTTCCTTGGTTGTCATTTAATGTAATATCAGTTCACTGCCTCTGAAGTCACAAAACCGGACTAAATACATGAAAATATTGATCTGTGAAGAAGAAATAAATACCCCAACAAGAAAGAACAGATCAAATAAAAAGACAAACAGATAAAACTATTAAACGGACGGAAAACCTGCCACAGAAATACGAAGAAAGGAGAGAGAAGACAGACTGTTACTCACAGGGACTTTAGACGTCCTGAGGAACTCCAGCAGAGCCTCCAGGGATCCCAGCGTAGATGCCTGAACATAAACGCCTTTCTCCTCCAGTTTGATGGAGCTCAGGGTCTGTTTAAGCTCCTTCACCAGATCATCCTGAGAACCAGCAGCTGGTTAGTTACACCTGGACCAGAGAACAGCAGCAACGACCACCCAACAGAACAGAACAGAACAGAACAATACCCTTAGAACGGGGATCTCGTCTTCTCTGTGGGCCACCAGCAGAGGGAGGCCTGCCAACGTTTTCTCCAAGTCTTTGCCTAAAATCTTGACTCCCTGAGACGTTGACACCTCCTTGTGCTTCTCATACTGGCTCTACACACAAACAAGACAAGAAGAGGTTCAGAACATACAGAGATGTTATTGGTACCAGTTTATCAGCAGCATCATTATTGACAAATAATGAGTTTCTTTAACGAGTCCAGCATCCTTCACTTCCCCCCCTCAATAATTCATGTTTCCACATTTATTTACTGAATCTGGATTTTTCCCTAAACACTGAACAAATTTCATGTTTGAAATTAATTTATTGAGCGGTTTCACTTTGACTCGGAGCTCCTTCAGAGGAGGAGGCAGCAGCAGGCCTCTGATCTGCGTGACGATGGGTCCCTCCACTCCCGGGACGATGATGGTCTCTCCCTCCCGCAGACGACCGTTGATCAGGATGACGTCTATCGTGGTTCCCATGCCGGGCAGAGCTTTCACCTGAGAGATCACACAGAGAGATCATCCTCAGCAGGGATCATCGGACCTGTGGAGCAGCCGCTAGAGGATTGAACACCCGGTCTTCTCACCTCCATGACCTGGGCACGCAGCTCGTCGCAGTGCGCCAGACGACGGGCCAGCATGGTCTGAGTGAGCTCCACTAGCAGGGCGATGAGGTTCCCCATACCGTCGCCGCTGTGGGCTGAGGTAGGAACCAGCGAAACAAACGTTCGGGGGTCTTTGTTCTCATAGAACAAGGCGGCGTTCAGACTCTGAGGAACAACAGGAAAGGTTTGTCAGTCTGGAAGGGATGGAGGAAGAAAAGCCAGAGTTCTGATTGGCTGGACATCCGTACCTGCTGAGCAAACTCTACAATGATGGACTTGGTCCTCTCGTCAAACTCGTCCTTAGTGTTCTTCTTCTGCTTCTTCAGCGTGGCCACCACGTCGGTGTCTGGACTCTTCTTCCAGTCGTAGAGTCGGTCGATCTGATCAGAAGATAACGCCGTCAGAGAACAAGCAGAAGAAGAAGAACAACAGTGAGAAGCTGGTAGAAAACCTTGTTCAGAGCGACGATGAAGGGACACTTCTTCTCCTTCAGCAGGTTGATGGACTCGATGGTCTGAGGCTCCAGGCCGTGCATGATGTCCACCACCAGGATGGCGATGTCGCACAGAGAGCTGCCTCTGTTCCTCAGGTTACTGCAGAGATAGGTGGACAGTGAGAACGCTCACAGAGGTCAGAGAGAGACGGCGAGCGGACACGGACAAATCTTACCTGAAGGACTCGTGTCCTGGTGTGTCAATGATCAGCATACCAGGGATCTTAATGTTTTCTTTGTCAAACTGCACAAACAAAGCTCAAAGTCAACAAACTATAAAGACTAACTTCCACTCAGAATGAGACGTCTTACATTTTTAACCATCTTGGTTTGCTCCTCGATCGTCTCCTTGGGGACGTTGGTGGCCCCGATCTGCTGAGTGATTCCTCCGGCCTCCCCGTCCTGGACGTTGGTGTGTCGGAGCTGCAAACACAAACAAACGCAGTAAGTTGAGTTTCCTGCTTGCAGACGGCAAAGAATTAATAAAAACAGCAGAGGGAGCATCACCTTGTCCAGGATCTTTGTCTTTCCTGTGTCAACGTGTCCGAGCACACAAACCACCGGCGCCCTCAGCCGCTCCGGGTCGATGTTCTTCAGATTCTCCGCTCTGCGTTTCTGCACAAACACAAACAGCCCGTCAGTCAAAGATGGGCCAAACTGAGACGAGCTCTCACTCCTCCAGTATTTTTGTGTCTCACCTCTATCCTCTTCTTGGCTCGGTCGTACAGCCGTTCCTCCTTCGTTCTTCCGTCGTCATCATCGCTTTCACTGCTCTCGTCTTCGCTTGCCGCTCTCCTCTTCCCGTGACTTGCCGGTGTCGCCTCTTTCTCTACCTCACCTTCTTCCTCACTTTCTTCCTCTTCCTCTTCTTCATCCTCATCGTCATCATCCTCTTCTTCCTCCTCCTCTTCATCGTCCTCACTGGCCGCGGGCCGAAGAGGAGCAGCAGTCTCCTCTTTAACCTCAATGTGGACTTTCTTCAACTCTGATAAAGAAAGAAGGAAAATTTTAAAGAAACTAAAAACAAAGAAGAATGAAAATCAACGAGCGAATCTCACAACAACAAAACCCCATGCTGAACAGTCTAATGTCTGGTCTACAGGAGACGTCTAGCAGGAGGAATTAAATGCAACAGAAACATCCAAAACAAAATTAAAACCGATCCAAAAATCTATCTTAAACTAGAAATTGTAGAAATGAAAAATAAACGACAATTAATGGAAGGAAAGAAAGAAAGAAAACAAAACTAAATGTGAGAAAAACAAAAAAAAAAGTCAACTTAAAACAAATCTGTGTGCCTGAAAAATAAAATAATTACAAACAGGCACCAAAAACAAAAAGACGTTTTCTGACACCAGAAAATTAAAACTACTTTAAAATAGGATCAAATAAAATGTGAGAAAGAGGAAACTAAAAGCATTGCTGCAGTCAGTACTAAAAGCTGTTAAGGGGGAACTGATCGCCTCTCGGCCTAGTTTATTATAAACCAAACACACACCGAGCACACGTCTAGTCAGTGAAAGGTTCATAAGCTCAGGCCTCGCTGCAGACAGCAGCACAGGTTCAGTACCTGCAGCACGTCTTCTTTTCCTCTCTGTTTATTTGTGAATAAAAGCAAAAAATCGTCATCATCCAGTTTCCATCAGGATGTCGTTGGTTTTACTTTAAAGAACAGGAAGCAGTAATGCCCTCACCTTTCTCTTCGTCGCTGACCATGGCCTCCCAGTCATCTAGATCAGCGTCTGCCTTCACCTCTGCACAGAAGCAGCACACACAGTTAGTGTCTCCTTCATCCACACTCCTCCTCCCATCCTACACCAGATCCTCTCACCTGGCTCTGCAGCCGGTGTCTCAGCCTCCGTAGCCGGTGTCTCAACCTCTGTTTCCATGGCAACAGGCTCCGGGGTCTCCGAGACTGGAGATGTGACCTCGGATGTTTCTGAAGGGAAAAACTTGATGTTTGTTTACAGGTCTTCTTTAGAGGAGGACCAGCAGGAGGAGGAGAAGGAGAAGGAGTACCTTCAGGAGATTGAACATTGGGCTTCTTCTTCCTCTTGTCTCGATAAACTGGCTTCTTCTTTGGCACGGTGTCTTTGGATGGCACTTCAACACCTGCAAAGATAAATTAAATATTTACCAGGGAGCAGGCCCCTCCCACAAAGAGATAAACAGAGGCCCCACCCACTGACAGAAAGGCTCCGCCCCTCCCACTGACCCTGAGCCTGCAGCAGCTTGAGTGTGGCCTCGGCTCGAGCCCGAGCTTCCCTTTGAGCCTTTGTCAGTAGCTTCCCCTCCTTCTTCAGCCGCTCCTTCCTCTCCTTCTCCTTCTGCTTCTTCTTCTCCTTTCGCTCCTGCTCTAGCCGCTCCTAGAAAAACGAGACCTGGGAGCTGAAAGAGGAGCCCAGTTTTAACCAGGAGAAGAAGAATGAAGAGGTGGTCCGTGTTTTACCTGCTCCTGCCTCTGCTTCTCCAGCTCCTCCAGCCTCCTCTGCCGCTCCTCCTCCTCTCTTCTGGCTCGCTCCTCATCCTACAAACAGTCACTGTCAGACAAACTGACAGATGGTGGCGTCACACTCCATGACTACATTTCCCAGGATGCCCTACCTCCTTCATCTTGGCCAGCGCCTCCTGCATGGCTTTCACCGTGGCTTTACTAGGACCCTTTGTCTTCTTCTCCTCCTTCTCTCCCTTTTTCTTCTTCTTGTCTTTCTTCTTTTTGTCTACCTCATTCTCCTCTGCAGAACAGATAAAAAAAAATAAAAGTTATCAATTGGCTTTTAAACAGGAAAATAATTCACCAGATGATGTCATACCCTCTGCTGCTAGCTCCGCCCCTTCCTGTTCCTCTGCCACAGCTGCAGATGGTGCCACTTGAGGAGCAGTGGCCTCAGCTGTCTTCTCCAACTCTGGTTTAACCTCAGCGGGTGCCTCCTTTTCCTTCAACTTCTTCTGCTTCATCCTCTCCTCCTCTTTCTTCTTCTTATCCCTTTCCTTCTTCTCTGCCTTCTTTTGTGCCGCTGTCTTGATCTTGAAGCCTCCTGGCTCATCGTCCTGGTCCTCATCATGGTCGCTCTCTGCCTTCACAGGCTTCCCTTTGTTCTTTTTCTTCTTGTCTCTCCTGAAGCTGAACTCATCATCATCGGACTCGTCCTCCTTCCCTTCTCCTCCACCTTCTTGCTTCGTTTCTGCCTGCTTGGACTCCTCTTCGTCTGACACAGACTGTTTTGCTGCTCCTTTTTTTCCTCCTTTGGTCTTTGCACGGGAGCGTGAGGAGCTGTCGTCATCGGAGTCAGAGGGAGCCGCAGCAGGAGGCGCCTGCAGGAGCGTCAACAGAAGAAACCATGATGACATTTTTTCATACCGAGGACTTCTCTTCAGAGAAAGGTAGGAACACATTTCTCAACCAAAGACACTAGTAGAGCAGGACGGTTAGAAGGAAATAAACTAATATCCAGACACAAATATTAACTGAGGACTTACATAAAGTACAGAGTGAAGGACAAATTTGCAAGAGGGAGGAAAAAAACAAAACCCAGGACATGATCTGGAAATAGGACAAGTCCAATCCGAGGACATTCCAGTCATTCAGGAATATCCACAAAAAGCAACAAGAGAATATCTCCTCTTCCTCAGTCAGTGTTGTACACAAACACTTCAACTGGGCGCGATCACGAGTGGCAATACCTTTCTGGATAACTGCACTCACTGAAGCCGTTTTTTCCATGATGAACTTGAACTGAGCATAACTCTCCCTGGCAACAAACCGTACTCTATTCTGGAGTAAAAAACGTTAGTCATTTGGGACAAATTGCTGCTGCTTTATTTAAAGCAGAAAAGAGGCAAGAGATCGATGACTGTGGTGTGTTCGTGTGTAGGCTGTTAAACACATATCTGCAGGGCCCCCTCACGCCCTGACCACATCTTTAATCGTCTCTGCAAAATGGTTTCGTTGCTGCTGTACAGAGCCTGCTGCTGGCAGGGTGTCAGTCTAGCTGAGACAAGCAGAGGACTGAACCACAGCTTAATGCAGTGTCACTTCTAACCAGTCTCTGTAAGCAGAACCAACATAACCCAGATGTCTTTACATCACATATTTGGCTGATGCGTTTAAGGAGAATCCGATATTATTTTCCGACCTCGCTCTTCCTTTAGAAAGTGGTTTCTACTGATAAAATATTCTTAATGGGCTAAACTTCCATTGAAATTCAAACAGATGTTTCTTTCTCACAGCTTAGCAGCTTTATTGGGAACGCAGCCGTAATACAAGCAAAGAGAAAAGAATTGAACTGACGTAAATTAGTTGGTTTAAGTGAGGCTGAAAATGCTACGTGATGACATCATCAACATGTCAACATGTGACCATGCTTATAATTGCCCTTTAACTCCAGTATCAGGTTCAACACATGATTACAGCTCTGAGATTACTGATAAACAGAAGGTCTACTCACCTTATTCTTTTCCTTCTGCTCTCCGTTCCTCTCTCCATCAGTATGGTCTTCATCGCCCTCTTCATCCTCAGGACTGGCTCCGCCTTTCTTCCCCTTCCTGGTCTTCTTCTTCTCTGGCTTGGGAGCCTCTGGGATGTCTACTTCTTCTGTGGTTTCTGTTTTCTGTAGCAGAGCAGACGTTGTGAATGTGAGAGGAGGTAGGATGAGTTCAGGTGAGTTAGGAATCAGTCAGGTGAGGGTTTACCTTTACCTTTCCTCCCTGAGCCTCCACGGAAAGCTCCTCCAGCTCCTTCAAGATGTCGTCCTCGCTGTGGAAAGAAAACTCACAGGTTCAGACCACAGCATCACGCACAGAGGGAGAGATAAAACCTTATCAAGGAGGTGTGGTGTCATACTCAAAGTCATCTTTCTTAGGTTTCTTCTTGTTCTTCCCTTTCTGCTGTTTGGACGCCCCGGCTCCTTCGATCTCGGCAGCCAGAGCATCAATGTCCACGCCGTCATCTTTGGCACTGAACCCAGATCAGAAACAAACCATCAGGTCACATGATCAGGCTGTCAGAGGTGAGTGGGGCAGGTCTTTGTGCTGGTGAGCTGCTGCTGACGCTTCACTTCCTTTTGTTTCCCCGTGAAACGCAGCAGGCATTGAGAATTCGGCTCTGCTAAAATGTTACAGTGTGTGACATGAACCCAAACCGTTTAGTAAAACCATGTTTTAATCACAGATAGGCCGGAGTGTGTCCAGAGCAACTTCTCAAGCTCCTCCTGGATGACTTCAAAGTGATTCCAGGGTGTTTCCAGAGAGAAACAAGTTCATGGGCAGAATCTCAAGGCTGAGCTGGGGACAGCAAAGTAACTGGTCTGGGAACCCCAGGGTTTCCTCTTTTGCAGATGATGGAGTTTTCCAGTCTGTTCAAGCTATGACCTTCAGTGTGCTGATCCCCCCCCCACTAATCTCCCTAGATGCCACTGAGAAACAGGAAACTATTTCCGATACATCAGTTCTCGATGATTCCATACGTCCCGTCCATACGTCCCGTCATGTTACATTAAACCGTGCAGCCGACATCATTTTATTATAATAACAAACATAATTACATATGAATCCAGAGTCCAGTATAAAAACATCCCAAATTTTATAAAGTTACACTTTCAAATTGGTTAAAGCTGCCGATCCAATGGTTTAAACTGGTTTTAATGAGAGTGACGGGAGCATCTCATGGACCCAATAACAGCACTGTTGTGCAGCTGACTGAAATAAGGGGACTAAACTTTCCTCACATATAGGAGACAAATTTGGCTAATTGGAAATATTTACAGTGAAGAAAAACGGATAATATGGACGAAAACTAAAGATCTGCTGTAAAACTGCAGCTTTGAGCTGTTAAAACATTTAATTGATGTTTGTTCTTTTCTTTAGTCCATCAATGTAATCATTTATAGAAAAAGCATGATTACAGTTGGAACAACGTAGCTTAACAGTTTAAATTACATTGATATCATGTTACGAGATTCTAATTGATTTGTTAAAGGAAAATAACAGTTTACTGAACTTTCTCATGATAATCTCACACTGGGCCGTGTCTAAACAACTGTAACCTGCATCCATGAACATAGAATCATTTCTGAAGGTGTTTAATGATTGTTCAGATGAAATGGTTCGTCTGGACCCAACCACGAACCCACCTGTCTCTGCAGATTCAGGTGTGAAGCAGGTACCGCCGTTACATCAGCCACCGGTTTAGGCTACCGTCAATTCTCTCTGTGAATGGATCTGCATTTAAACTCACCTGAACAACACTAAAACCAACAGTGAGCCGATTCAAAGTAAAGTTAAAGTCAGGCTCGGGGGCAGCCGTTTATAAAGCCAGGTGCCGACAGTGTGTTTGGGAGCTAAAACGGCTAACCGCGCTGTATTCTGAGGCTAATGCCGCTCAGTAAGCCCCAAACTGTGGCCTGGAGCCCGGCACAGACTGACGCTTCTCCGGGCCAGTCCGTCACAGCCCCGCGCATCGTTGTGTAATTCATCCTAACCCATTTCCAGGCTGTTAGTAGCTCCACCTGAGCTCACACACCTAGTGACTCGTGGTTAGCATCTATTAGCATCACCTAGCCACTAAGCTAACGGCTCAATCAGCGAGGAACCGGACCGTTTAAAGGGATTTAACACGGTGGGAATGTTCCCTCCGCCCGGTCCAAACCTGGACAGGTATTTGTTGACGATGGGACACGTCCTCCCTACCTGTCTTCTCCGGATTTCTTCTGTTTCTTCCCCATGGTGCCGCTGCGCCTCAGCTGAAACTTGGCTTTACTGGCCGATGAACACGACGGCTCACATTGGACAAAGATCGTCAAAATGACGACGCACCAGGGATATATTTCTCTCTGCTTTTAAAACGCTAATCCTAGTGAGGTTTAACAGCGCATATCATCATAGAAACGGCTGCGCGTCAACCTTCTCTGTATATTTAACATTCATTAAAAAAATTAAAAATTAGAATACTAACAAGAAAATTCAGTTGTTTTCCTAATATAACGTCAGTGTGACACATCTTCGTTTTAGCTCCTCCAGGTGGACGCATGGCTGTAAGATGAATTGCAGCGCATGCGCTTTTCGTCTTATTGAAGAGCACTAATAACTTATTCTTATGCATATTATCGAACATCAGGGGAGTTTATACAATTATGTATTTTTAAAATTAAAACAGAGAGAGCATTTGAGGATTTACGTGCGTTAGATTGTAATTTCTTTTAAATTAAGCCTTGATTATTTTTAATTCTGTTTTTAGTGTAAGAAAAAAAAATGCCCAGATGTAAAGTTTGTCTTTATTATCAAATATATTTCCACTTAAGTTATTTATCTGTTTAAACATAAAACAACAACACAGAATAAATCCTAAGCTCCAGTTTAGTGTGATACACAATAAAGTTAAGGCACTTCTTCATTGTTGTTTTAATGTTTGCCTCCTGGTTAAAACATTTTAAATTCCTTCTTAACTGAAGCTTCTTTTGTCTCTAGCTCCTGTAATCAACATAGCAGCCTGCAGGGGACAACAGTCCTCTGCTTTAACCCATCACAGCCAGCAGGACCTCACAGAGGTTACACAGCCGTCTGTGTAGCTGTCCGCTCTCAGATCGCAGGAAGACAGTAAGAGCTGCAGCTGCTCTGTGAGGACAGAACCGTTCTCCAAGCAGAACCTCACTCAGTGTGCTGCTAAGCCGTAAGGGAAGCCAGTTCGCTGGTATGTCCATCCTGCAGCTCTCCACCAGGCCATTTTTCACCTCCATGTGTAGATAAGCAGAGCAGCCAGCGGCAAGCTGCTTATCCCTCAGCTCCAGCTGTGTCTCCACCCTGAATTTTGGCGTCTTCCCAAAGGTCCACTCCCAGCTGCGCAACTCTGCCTCCATGTTGCCCACACCGGGAAACAGAGACTCATCGGATGGGCTGACAGGGGTTAATGCAGACGTGAGGCCAAACTCTGAGGGTCAGAGCAGGAGAAGACAGAAGAACATCAATGCATTAACCAGTCCTCACAGAATTTATCCTAACACCACAGAAAACGAAGCACCTGAATTGTACTGCTGCACCAAAGCCTCTAGCAGCTCCTCCCACTGCAAGGAAGGGGCGTGGTCTGTCAAGTTGGCAACAGGTGAGGGGACGCTGGGTGTGGCGTTGCTCTGTATACCAGTACAGGAGGGGCGGAGCAAAGAGGAGAGGGCGGAGCGATCAGCAGAATGAAGGAGAGTACAGTGGTGGTAAGAGGACTTCCTGCTGAGCCTGGACGCAGTCCCTGTAAATAACTACAACGTAAAACAATAATATTACCCAGCAGGTGCTCTCTGGGGGCGTCAGCCTACCTGAGATCTTATAGTGTCCATTCAGTAAAATGTCAAATCTGTCTGTGGCCTGGACATCTAGGTCGGGGCAGACTCTCCTCAGGGCCTCCGTGACCACCTTCAGGTTCCTCTGACGGTCGTATGCTTTCTTGGAGGCGAAGAAAGTCAGGTTGAGGTTCCCGAGGTCATGGTAGACCGTTCCACCCCCGCTGCGTCTTCGGGCAAGAGGGATCATGGCCCTTCTCATAGCTGGCATGTTGCACTCCGTCCATGGGTTCTGATGGCGCCCGATGACAATGGCAGGTCTGTTCCTCCACAGCAGGAGGATGCTGCGCTGCTGCAGGTCCAGGTGGGCGTCGATCCAATCCTCCAGAGCCAGGTTCTGGAACACATCAGTGGACTGAGATTGCAGGACCAGCCCAGAGCTACTGCTGCTGGAAGGGTCCTTGAAGAAACAGCTGGAACTGGTCCAGGCCTGCTGGATTCCAGTTCCAGCTCTCAGAAGATAAAACCTCCTTCTGAGGTGGAACAGCATCATCATGGGCCTCAAAGTTTCTGCTTCATCACGTCTGCAATCAGTTCAAATACCATAGATCACAAACAAGTCCGAATTTATTAAATATATTAATTGTAGGTGGTAAGGAAAACCACATAAAATCTCAAATCAGGGTTTCTTTTTTTAAAACATATGACTATGCATTTTACTTAATTTTTATTTTGTATCATTAATATTTATTTAATTGTGCTAAACCGAGCTGAGGACACTAGCTCCACCTTCTCTGAACTCCGACAGAAACATTAGCATTAGCATTGGTCTCGTCCTCTTCCGGTTTCTACAGTAAACCAGATAAACGTTGTTATTAAGTTCACTGTGTAAAATACACTTTAAAACGAGATTATATATATGGCTGTAAACAAAACTGAAAAGATCTGCTCACCTGCACAGGAGAGACACTGCCTCTGAACACCAGCGGTGTCCGTTAGCCTAACAAAACAACTTCCGCTCCAACCCTCCAGAATAAAAGCCGGACCATTATGCGCTTGTGGAAAATAATTTAATGTATAAAAATAACTGTCATGGTGAAAATGTTGATATTTTCAAATTATATTTTCACAAATTTGAATTTTTTTTTGTCTTCTCATTAGCTCTTTGGTTTTCCCTCTTTTGTTTCATGCTACAAGCATCTATATACATCTGTAAAACTGTAAAAACAAAACTGAAACTGTAAAAAACAAACAAAAAAAACTAATTTGTATAAAGAATGCTGCTAATTCTTATAATTCTTTTTAATAATCTCTTCATGGTTATGTTTTGAAACATGCAACAGTGTTGTTTCTATTTCATTTACTAATTTTCTGGTCTTTTCATTTTATAAAAGCCTTTTAATGTCAATACTTTCTTTTTCCATCAATAACACTAAATGTGGTGCTCATTGTCAGTTATATTTTCACTTAAATTTTTAGATTAATGTTTTAAAGTCTGTACTCCTCACTTTTTCAAAAGTCTTTTGATTACAATTGTCATTTTTTGTTAAAATGATTTGTACACTGGCAATCCGTCTTTAATTCTTCTATTGTCCTGGATGTAAACATTTTGGGATAACTCCAGCAAAGGTTATTAAATTAATAAATAAATCTGACGTGACATAAAATATATCTACGATTTTTGCTACCAACTGTACCATTTAAAGCAAACTATAGATTTGATTATATTTAGTGAATGCTAATGGATAAACCCAGAGTTAATAATGAGGTTTTCACCATTTATCCTCATGTGTTGGAAATTTGTCTCAAAGTGCTTTAGCATGTTTCTTTTTTTACCGCTAAAGTATCACTTTAACTTGTTTGTAATACATATTTTTATTTGGATGGTCTGTTTATAATTGCTGCTATTTTAATAAAACTTTATATTCGGACATATTATTAAAAATTTAAATATGACTGGAAATTCGCATTGTTAAATTAAAGCGTCAGTGCTCTTATTCTGAAATAAAGTAGTCTGAAACACCGGGGATTCTGTTTAGTCCGTTCCTGCGAAGTTCCCGGAGTTGACCTTCCTCTTAAATGGCAAATGTTCCGCTTGGGAGATTTTGCTTATATCTAAACTTGTTCTGTTAGGTTTTTCCTATGTTTTTCGTTTTTTATTATCTTCCTCTATGTAAAATAAGTCAACATAGTAAGACGGATAATAAAAAATAAACATATACATGTATATACACATACATACACATACACACACATACACACACACCCAATGTGCAAGCGAAGGAGCAGAAGGAACCATCATGGACAGACAAGCCCTGGCATGGTACGGTAAAGTTGTGGCAAATATTAAGAAGTCCAATCAATGGTTAGAGTGGGATGGACTGAAGAATAATACAGAGGCACTAATCATGGCAGCACAGCAACATGCACTCAGCACAGCAAGTTAGGGTGTCCCACAACAGACAGGGCCCAAGATGCAGACTATTCCAAGATGAAACAGTTCAACACATAAAAACTGGTTGCAGGTGGTGGCAGGTAAAGTGTAGATGGAACACCCTAACCAGGTGGTGGGAATACTGTACGGGAAAGTATTTATGAATGGGATAGAAGTAGGGCTAAGATCCTGTGGAACTTCCAAACCACAAACAGTTGATAGCTAACCAACCAGTCATTGTGGTGGGAGACAAGCCAGAAAGCTGTGCAGTAATGATAGGTGTAGCAATCCCAAACAACAGCAATATCAAGATGAAAGAACATGAGAAGCTCGAGAAATACCAGGGGCTAAACATGGAAATAGAGATGTTGTGGAGGGTCAAGGCCTGTGCCAGTGGTCAACGTTGCACCTAGAGCTGTAACCTCTCCAACTGGGAGAGTAGCTACAACAGCTTTCAAGAACAAACTCTGAGATCTTACAGAAAAGTGCAGTCCAAGGATCAGCTGAAACAGACAGAAGACCTGAGCTTGAAGTGAAACCGCATGAGTGGATGGAATGAATATACGTATAACTTATATACGTATACGTATTTAAAGTCATGTTCATTGAATTAGGATTTGTGTTCAGATGAGGCTCGTTTGTCAGATTAAAAGTTCAGCAGGTAAGAAACAAACCTTTCATTAAGTGCACATTAAAAATGTTTTTATTATTGATCTGATGTTATTTTTTATTTATTTTAAATGCCATATTTTCATTTCCTGGAAGCAGAATCATCATAAATGACAGAAATAAAGGCATTAAAACATCAGTCTGGGTAAAATCATTTTTTACTCAGTGATGGAGTTACTGGAATAAATTAATTTATCAAAAATATTCACACACACACACACACACACACACACACGCACATGTATATGTATATATATATATATATATATATATATATATATATATAGTTTTATTTGAGTCTCTACTTTATTTTTGAGATAGCTGATCTCTAAATTCGTCATCATGAGGAAGAAGCTCAGAGTCTAATGAGTCGACCAGAGAGAGGAAGAACATGTGACCACTTCCTGATAACACACAAGCACACAAAACCAGACTCACACAAACCGAGTCGAGCCGGAGTCAGTAAGTCGGAGTCAGTGATGTTTCAGGTGAGAAACGCTAATTCAGACTTTATGATCATGTCAACGTCTCCATTTATGTTCTAGGTGCTTTTTAATCAAGATGTTGTATGGTTTGTTTCATAAAATATCAGATTAGTCCACATCTTAAACAGTTTTAAAATCTACAAAAGCTTGTTCCTTCGGAAATTCTGACTGTAACAAGTTATTTAATCAGCTTGCCTTCAAAACGAGTCACAAACGTCTAAAATGTGGTTGTAAAACTAATAAAACTATCAGAGGTTTTCAAAAAATGCAGTGTTACGTTTTAAAAAGTTGAAATTGTTGCAGAGAAGGAAGCTGGATTTGATAATTTCTGGGTGTGTATTCATAGTTGTGTCCTGTTATCACACGTTCACACTTAGTCATACAGATATATGCAGCTTCTGTGTGGTCTGTACATCAGCACTAATTAAAGATCTGCTCTTATAAAGTCCCTACAGATGTTAGAAACGCTGTAGCATTTAGACGAATGTCCATCAAATCTCGTTAAACGTTTTTGATTCCACTTCGCCAATTTGCGAAATGCTGTTCTTCACTTGTTGGTGCCCATTTGGACTCAAAACAAGTCTAACATTTAGACCTTAAGATTTTAATTTCTTCATTTATTTATCGTATTTAACAGTTTTTTCTTAAATGTGCTTGCTTTCCAAAAAAACGCCAGTTCAGATCCCAGAAAACTACCCACAGCTGGGGGAGGACAGTAATGACCCTCAGTTGTCCAAATAGATACCATATTGAAACAGAGTTGTACACTTTGAGATTTAAAACTTTTAGATACAACAATTTAATAAACCACAAGTGCCCATATAGGAACGATAAGGAGTTTGAGATGTCCATGAATGGAATAATAAAGCTTTCAGGCATCCACACAGAAAGGGAAAGAGCTTTAGAGCCTGGTGATTTCAGCAGCAAAGTCCCCTAAGCAGGGTTTAGAAACATTAAAACAGTTTAACATATTTCTTTACAGACTAAAGTTGGCACAGCAGGGTTGGATGTTCTTAATCTCCAGTGTCTGGGAGTTAGCCTGAAGACGGTCGACGTGGCTGGACTGCTAGAGCAAAACTGTGTGGTGTTGCTGGGCTTCTACTGAGTAGGTGAATGTAGAAAAAGAGCGGAAGCCAGTAGATGTTACCAAATATAGGTTTGGGTTTGTTGGAGGCGTAGGTGCTGAGCTGGTTGCTGGGATGTGGTGGAAGACTGGTTAAAGGTCCTCGGACAGAGAGCTTAGTCAGACTGGTGGTGGTGAACTTGGATGGACGGACATCTTGTTGAAGCATATTTAGCAGCAATTATTCTAGTTAGAGTTTTTCTGTCTGATTTTATCAGTCTCCTACATCGTCGTGGAGAATTTTACTTTCCATCATTGCTTAATTACCTGCATGACCCCATTAGGGCCAAGCTTTCTCCAATCGTTGCATTGTGCTTCCTGGTTAAACATGTCTTCTTTGGTCTCATCTGTCCATAGAACATTGGTCCAGAAATCTCGTAGATCGTTTAGATGAAGCTTTTGAAGTTCTGCTATTCAGTTTAGTTGATTTCTAGACTCAGTTCACCACAAAGGTCACCTTAACGCAATGTTTTAGAAAAAAAAGGTCCAAATAATTTTTAAACCAGATTAAACTGAGCTGAGATTTGGTGCCATATTGTTTTTAGAGAAGAGGTTTTCTCCTTCAACTCTACCACATAAGTTTTCTTTGATTAGTTTTTTTCTACTTGTTCTGTCATGAACCTTAACCTTTAACCTGCTAACTGAGGGCTGTGGAGTTTGAAATGGAGCTTTGGGTTTTTTGCTGTTTGCCGGACTGCATGCTCTGGTCTCATGGTAAATTTCCTTGGAAGATTTGCTGCTGTCTGAAATGTTTTTCACCCTAATCTTTCTCTCTGTACAATGACGGACTACATATAATTTGGAAAAGGCCTCAAATGTCCCCTTTTCCTCTACAGATTCTGCTGAGGATGATATCCAAAACATCACCTATTGCTCATGTAACCATGTAAATACCCATACATGTACTCAGGATCCACAGCTGTGTGTGTGCACGAAAACATGTCTGATTTGTGGACATATCCGGCAGCTTCTTCTCCTTCCATCATACATCAGTCCTCTCGGTCCAACTCTCTTCCTCCTTTCGCCACCTCCTTATTCAGGAACCATGGAAGCCTTTCTCCTGGCAAGGTTCCTGTTTCATCAACCAATATATACAATTACTATTTTCAACAGATTTCATACTTTTCAAGCATTTGCTTACATCCAAATATATGTGTTTTTTTCTAGGTGACCTCCCCTCATATATATCCACCCCAGAATACCTCCCCTCATATGTGCCCGTCACAGGTAACCTCACCACACGTCGGACTACAGACCCAGGCATCCTTGTTTCAGTTTCCCCAATCCCAAATGACCTCCACACACCTCACACAGCCCCAAGTAACCTCCTCCCACCTTTCACCACAAATGGAGTTGTCCCCCTCACACCTCTTCTATCAGCCCCAGATAACCTCTCCTCACCTCCCTTCAGTCCAGGTCAACTCAACCTATCACCTTGGTTCTCCTCAAGTGAACTCCCCACTCCTCCACAGTCCTCACATTGCCTCCCCTCACCTTACTCCCCAACCTCAGCACTTCCTCTACAACCAAAATCCTGATCCAGAATTAGATTATGCAGACTGGAACAAGTGTGAGGCCTCCTCAGATCTTTCATGTTATCTCAACGGAAGCAGTTTTTCCTACCAGGTAAGAATAATCACGTTTCTAAGCCAGCAAACCCACCAATGACTCTAACAGTGTCCTGATAAATTGTTTGTTTCTGACCTGAAACAGAATCAGTCGCCATCCTCCCTGGATATCCATCTTCAGAACCAGTACAATACCAGTGACACCCCCCATGCAGATGAAATGGAGAGAACAAACAAAGCCTATAGCACTCACACAATTCATGCCAGTGGCATGTTGGATCAGAGTGACCCAGCTGGTCAAGCCCAGCACACATGGGACTCTATGTCACCAACCTTGTCCCAGGTGCAGTGCATTCCTCTAGGGTCCACATCTGCAGGAGATGCCATGGGGAGATGGAGCTCTATTGAGGTGAGCTCATCCCATACCGAGGACTTTCCCAACAACCAGTTCTACCATGAAAGTTACCATGGAAGCAACACCCAGCAGCCCTTCTGTAGCCCAACAACCCCTGGTCCAAGTCCTCATTACCCTCAAACCCCAGCTGTCTCCAGTCCTGGTCCTCAAATGCATCCCAGGACAGACCGGACAGGTTGTCCTAAACAAATGTCCAAACAGGGGAACAGAGATCCCTCCGCAGGTCTTTCACTGAATGACACCAGCAGCTACTTTCAATCCTCAGACAAAGCTCAGCAACATCCTCACCAGAGAACCCAACATCACCTACAGAGTCAAGGTGAACTGGCTGAGGAGGTAGCAGTCGGCAGCCTTGAAACCAGCTTCTCCGCTCAGGAAAGAGGGCAACCTAGCAGTAGTTCTGGTCTGACCCAGGGCCTCTCTGCTGGTCAGAGCTGTAAGGAGGAGTGTGGAGGAGGAAGAAGAGGACCAAGAAAAGGGAATGAAAGCCAACCAGACTGGAACTGGGTTTGTTATGATGTTGTTTAATGTCTTGAAAATGAAAGAAGATGCGTGCAAACAATGAGAAAAGAGATAGGAGCAGATGCATTAATATGTTGAAATTGTGTTTTCCCTAATGATTTTTAGGTGAAACAGCTGCCGCCTTTAAGAGCCACTGGACTTCTGGACTCTAGGTAGCCTAAATGTCATTTGATGGCAACTGCCATGTCAAAAATTGGGGAAAATTGCATGTTGTGTTTCTGAAACAGGTGCCGACTCCTGTGTACAGTGTGTAACCGCGACTTTAAGAGTTTGCCAGCATTAAATGGTCACATGCGATCTCACAGTGGCTTCAGATCACCGACACGGCTGAAAAAGGTCCACACTATGTTTGATTTATTCTTTTTAACACAAGGGGTCATAGTTGCAACATTTCAACATAGTTTTAGTGTTACCATTTGGGACTTAAGTTCACACTTAGGTCCCAAAATGTAATTTGTAGAAATGCATGTAATTATAACTAAAGTTTAAACTCTAGTGGCCAAATTTAAGAGCAGTTTAAAAAGTTTAGGCTGTTGATTTTAATTTCTCTGTCCTTGCTATCTTTAGGATATCTCCCCACGCACTAAAAGCCCAGTGTCTATTGTGATGCCAGTCTCGGTGCCTGTCCAAACCAGAGGAATGTCTGGGAAAGGCTACATCCCCACTCCATCCAGCAGGGGAGCTCTGCTCTACCGCAGCCTAATGCATCTGAAGGAGCAGGAAGACTTTGGCTCTACGGGCAACCAGGACAGTGACATGGTTACAAAGGCCAATTTAGGTCACTACACCCCTCCTCCGATGCTATGCCCTGAGAGAACTGGGCCAGGACTGTACTGCTCCCTCACCATCAGGAGGCAGCAGAGAGCAGAGATGATTCAGCTACATAGTAAGTCCTGAAAAAGACAGAGCAGTGATACTGAGTGGACAACATGCAGAGTTAAGACATGTCTCTTGATTGACAGATAATTTAGCTGATCCTGTTGCTTTGGCAACAGCCTGTCCTTCACCCGAACAGCTAGCATCAGGAAACATCAAACCGTACGTATTTAACCTCTGAAGTAATTGTTTTGGTAAAAATGTCACTTACCAACTGTGTGCTGGCAATCACAGGCATATTAATTTTGGGAAGAGCTCCCAGGCTGAGATCCCACCTTTACGAACTAAAAAACATGCCCGGTCTGACTCCCACAATGCCCTGTTGCTGTGGACACCGTTTGATGAGCTGGAGCGTCCCGTCAATCAGCAAAGAGGTAGGAAAAATCACAAAGACTTACAGAAATTGTTCCTATGTTTGGTTATTGATTCAAATGTTTGTCATTCTGCTGTTGCAGTGGAGGCTCTGCTAATGATGGCTCGGTCCAGTGTGGTACCAGGAGCCCGGGCCAGTCCAGAGTATGCACTCCAACTGCTATCAGAGTGCAAAGGAGACTTTCTGGTAAAACCTCAGTCTGTTGGCTTTTAGAATGTGTTTTTGTCTGTACACAGGTTTGTAAGTCTTTTCAGAATAGATGTATCTAGATGGACCTTAAGATGAAGACAAGCATCATGCTGTAAAGCATGAATTAGCTGAAGAGGCCTTCTGGGGGCCAACAGAGGTGGAAAACTCTTACCATCTGTGAAGCTGTTAAAGGGCAGCAAAAGGACAGAAACATATAAAAACCCCTGCAAAGACACCCAAACCACAAGAAATTAGGAAAAAAAACAGAAATACATTTTTCCACAAAACAGATGCAAGAAAATAATATAAAAAGATCTAAAACGACCCACATAGTACAAAATACATCAAAACAATAAGAAATGCTGGGACAAATAGCGAAAATAATATAGGTGCACAAATATCCACAAAGACAAAGAAAAAACAGAAGAAAGAGACCCAAAAACACACCACAAAGACAGAAAATCAGGACAAAAGATTGAAAAAACCAAAGGTGCAGAATCCCACAACAAAGGTACAAAAAACACCATTACAAACAGAGTTAAAGGATCATAAATGCATATAAAAACACGACAAAATGACAAAAACATATAGAAATCCAAAAAAAACCAAACACAATAGAAAATCACCACCGCAATAAAAAAGTACTACAAAACATAGATCACAAAAGGAAACCACAAGGATACAAAAACGTTTACAATTAGCGTTTCTTTTGACAGGATATTCAAACACCTACAAAATAACTGCAAAATAACTTTTGTCTGTTAAACTACAAGCCTAACTTTTCTAAAAAAGAAATTAGACTTTATTCTTTCATTTGTTTCTAATTCATTCATTCCTAAAATGAGACAATTAAAAAAACACTCAGAGGTTAGGAGAGAGTAATGTTTTCTATTTACCTAGCTGCCTGTCATTTTTGACAGGTTTTTACCGTAAATTAATGATAATAAATGTTCATTTCTTCTGTTTGTATCATGGTGTTATGGTTGGGCTGGATGTCTGAACATGGCTGATTGTTACCATCACCTGTTCTTTCTCTCAGCTGACGGTGGAGAAGATGTTATCAAACCCTGAAACCTCCACCAAGCAGTCCGGTCAGTTGGTACCCATTCATCAGAACTATACAGCCGCTCACAGTAATGTATGAATAAACTCAGACATACAGCAAACAAATGTTGCATTAAAATCAGCCCTGTTTTGAAGGTGTTTGGTGGAGCCCATCAGAGAAGAAGCTGCTGCTTAAATCCCTGCAGATCCATCACAAAGACTTCAGCAGTATCCAGAGAGCTGTAAGTTTGGACCTTCACCAGGTTGGGGCTCGGTCCGTGGATCCTGGCTTCTGGACTTAATTTAACATCTAATATTAACCAACAAATACAACTTTTGGGATTATCGTCAACTTGGAAAAACAGAAACAGCTGATAGATAACATCACAGGGTTAAATAAATGTTTACTTCAGGAATATCACCTGTTTTGTCTGTACATGTTCAGGTTCGGTCCAAGTCCCTGTCTGAGTGTGTCGAGTATTATTACCTCTGGAAGAAGAAGCTGAGTCTGGGTATAAAGACCCCAACTAACCTGACCATCAGTCTGCCTGAAGCAAATGTAAGAAATGTGTGACGTTTATCCTGATTGACAGTCCAGCAGTTAGTCCCTTCATGACATAATGTAGAAATACTAAACGGAAACACGATGGCTGCTGTTTGGAAGCTAACACAGGCCCAGAGTTAGTGAACATGGTTCAGTTATTAGCTTAATGCTGCTATAGGAAACGATTTTAAACCAGTGAGCATTGATCTACACAACAGTGAAAAGTAGTATACAGTACCAGCACAAAGCTGGTTTCTTGTTTCATCTTGGAACAACACTTGGCAATTCCTGGAGAGTTAACTTTGGACCTTGATCTGATCTCAGGACCTGAGTTCTTGAATTTGTCTCGGGACCTGACTTGGAAGTTCCTAAATTTGAATTTGTCTCGGAAACTAGCTTGGTAGTTCTTGAATTTGTCTCGGGAACTGACTTGGAAGTTCCTAAATTTGAATTTGTCTCGGAAACTAGCTTGGTAGTTCTTGAATTTGTCTCGGGAACTGACTTGAAGGTTCTTGAAATTCTTTCAGGACCTGACTTGGTAGTTCTTGAATTTGTCTCGGGACCTGACTTGGAAGTTCCTAAATTTGAATTTGTCTCGGAAACTAGCTTGGTAGTTCTTGAATTTGTCTCGGGACCTGACTTGGAAGTTCCTAAATTTGAATTTGTCTCGGAAACTAGCTTGGTAGTTCTTGAATTTGTCTCGGGAACTGACTTGAAGGTTCTTGAAATTCTTTCAGGACCTGACTTGGTAGTTCTTGAATTTGTCTCGGGACCTGGCTTGGATGTTTGTATGTAGGCTTGGCTCAAGACTTTGGATCCTTGTAAAATCTTGTTTTGAAACTTGTTCATCTGGTCTTAGCATTGCTGCTGTTGTTTTTGGACCTTAGTTGTAACTTGGGGATCTTTTTTTGAAGTTGTGAATGTTGTCTGTGAAATTATCCTGAACTGCTAGAAATGTCTTCATCAGTCTCAAGGCTTGACTCAGCACTTTAGAAGGTTTTCTGATCTTGACTTGGAAATTGTGTCAGTTTGTCTTAGATCAGAGGTGGACGGCTCCAGGCTTTAGAGGGCTGGTGTCTGACATGTATCAGACATGTCCTTACTCCAGAAAACAAGCATTGGACCTTGAGGACCAGAGTTTTCCACCCCCATCTTAAAATTGGATTTCCTTGTCTTGGGCCCAATTGGTCTAAGTTTGGACACTGACTTGGATCGGTTTGCCTTCTCTTCTGACCCGACTGTAAAAACTTTGATTTAGATCATGGCTCAGGATTTTCTCTTGGCTCTAGCCTTGGGACTTTAGTACCACAGATGACCTTAACATGAGACTTACTGACCTAATCTTTTTGACCTAATTCTGAACTTGGTGGCATGTTGTGGGACCTGACTTAGGCTAGAAAGACTTTTGTGGGAAAAAACGTTACCATGTTAAACCTCAGAAGTTCCTTGAATGCAGAAAATGTCTTGTGTTATCCTGAGTTTTCTTTTTCTGAAAGACAAAAGACTTTCTGAAGTGACGTCCAATCAAACATTTGGAAGAATTTATTCTTGCTGTTGTTTCAGTAAAATGTAAGATGGGGTTTGAGTTCCCATAAAGCTGATTGGTGCAGCGTTTCAGGTCAGTGAACATAAATGAAACTAGAGGCTGAGCAAATGAAAACCACTGAAACCAAATTCCTGTTATCACTCCACATAGACTAGTAACAGAAAACACACTAACTCAAACACACACAGGATGCCCACTTCCTGTCAAAGATGTCAGGCTTTTGAACAAACTGTTACATGACATTTCAAGTAGCCAGCAACTTTCTGTCTGTGTGGTCACACCTCGGTTGACGTTATTTCCATTACACTCATTTAGGTTTCTTCAACAGCTGCACTCTGCTGTCACCTTGATGTTTCCATAAGCATTAAAGAATCTGACTTGGGTTTTATTTTTTCATGAAAAGTTTGTTTAAATCAAGGCAATTACAGAAGAACGAGGTCACTGGTTAGGCCCAAAGGTAGGACAACCGAGGTCCTGAGTTCTTCTGACAAATATGAGTCAGAATTATTAAATATTGAATTGTTTAATCAAGGTTATGTTGATATCTTTACCCACTTCTTTTCCTTTTTTCATATGTCTTTCTTCAGCGTCAAAAAGCGTCACAATCCCAGAAAGCCTCATGAAGCCAGGGACCATCAACCTCTCGGGAGACACACTACTTAACAACATAAACCCACACATGTAGATTTAAAAAAAAACAACGTTATATGTAAGACATTTTCTTCCGGGTTCGTTGCTTAAATGTAGTTCACCTAGGTAATGTGACAATGTTTAAAATGAGAACATCTGTATTTATCCCAGATGAACTATTGTAATCATTAATCAGTTTAAAGGGAAACTTCACCAGAAAGCCTTAGTTTAATGTCAGTGGACTGTAGCAGCTGATATGTGCCATATATATTTCTACAAAGTGGTCTTTTTTTCTGTCATGACAATTTAATAAAGCAGCCACATGTGGACAAACAAGTTTTTTGTTTGAGACTTTGTTCAGATAGATCCACTGGGCTTAAAGCCAGGTATGCTGGGTTAATATTTTCTTCCCTAACCTTCTGAGCCTTTCCTTGGTTTCTTCCTCAGGGGCCTGAATTTAAAAATATCTGTGCTCGTTCCTGCCTGAGTGAAAAATGAAAGAAGAGTAAACATGATACACCTGACTTGCAAATGTATACTGTCCTGCCTTCAAGACCAATTACAACCAAGTCAACAATGGGTCAGAGGTCAACAAGATCCAGGTAAACCCTAAGTCTAGGGACACACGGCCAGCAAGCTCCACCTAAAACCCAAAGTCTTGCCCAACAGCTCCCAGGTCAAAACTAACAAGGCAAAGACTTAATTCTAGGCATTTGCAAGCTAAATAATGATGTCATGGCTTTGTAATTCTCTCATTTGCAACATTTGTATCTATTTGAGGCTCGGCTATGGATGTATTTTAAGACCGAACCTGAAACACTCTGCTTCCTTGTGTGACATCGTGGGAAAATCAAAAGAAATCAGCTAAAATGTCAGCAGAGAACTGTGGACCTCCAAAACTCTGGTTCAACCCTGGTCCAGTTTCCAGATGCGTCAAGGTTCTACATTCATCTGCTTATCAAACAATCCTATGCAAGAACATACAGAGTGGGAATGTCCAGACATCACATGGTTCAGGAAGGAGACCGGTTCTGTGTCCAAGATAAATAAATGCGTGAATCCACCTTGTGAAGAAGCTAGTTGAAGCTGGAGACCTTTATTATTCACAAAGAAACAAGTTCTCTACCAACATGGGCTGAAAAGCTACTCAGAAAGCCATTATTTCACGTTGGATTACTGTTCATGGATACAGTCAGGGAGAATGACCCTAATTTTAGGAGATATGTAGGAGGGACTGGTGCTCTTCAAAAAATAGATGGCCTAAACAAAGTAGTTAGAACTTGGGCACAAATGAAGAAAGACCTCAAGCATACATATTAAAAAGGCCATGTGTCTTTTATGCAGTGTATGTGGATGTAGAGAAGCTCAGGACCAACAAAAAGCCACCGAAGGTCTAACTTCAGACCAGGGTGTCATAGGTCAAGACCAGGTTAAATAAATCAGCCCAGGGTAATACGAACAAAGCCTTGATGCTTCTCCTTTCATGTCCTGTGAAGCACTTTGGATTGACCGATGAATGGATGATGCTATATAAATAAACTTAATAAAGAGGATGGAGAAGGTCAAGGTCCCAACCAGCAGGTCCCAGATCAAGACCCAGATCTAAGTCCAGGCCAAAAGAGACAAGGTGAAAACTAACATCCAGGTAAAAGTTAAGAAATTAGATCCTGTTTGATGTCAGACGTGAAACCAACAAGTCCAAGGAAAACTTCTTTAAATGACAATGAAAATACTTCAGCACATGAGCCCTAGCATGAGTAAAGGTCACGTTCACAGTCATGTGTTTTAGGTTTCTACATTAATTTCTAGATATGAGAACCTTTCCAGTTTCTCTTTCACTTCTTTTTATAGTAGGTTTTCATGTTTGACTCTTCTGAGGGTTTCAGTGTTTATTCTTCAAACAACCTGCTGCACAACTATGAGTTCCTCTGGAACCCCAAACTCTTCACATTCCTCTGTAATCTGATGTTTTCCAGTGTTTTATGTCAAAGCTCAGTTTCCTGTGTCCGCAGGGAGCTTCAGGCCACTAATAAAGTTTGACTCCTCCTCGTTTCAAAGTTCTCTCAGTCTGGAAACAGGAGTGAAATAATCAAAGAGAGGAGCGAGGGATGGGAGCACAGGAACAAGAGGAGGCTGAAGCTCCCTTAGAAGGGAAGAAGCAACAGAAAACCTCCAAAGAAGTTTATTTCTGCGTCCTCCCTGATAAATACGAACCCCTGATAGAGGAGTCGGAGGAGCGAGATGAGACAGAAGAGGAGAGGAGGAGGAGAAAGGAGGAGAAGAAGAGAAAGAGGAAGAAGAGGTGCAAGAAATGTAGGAAGGTAAGACAGGATGATGACTTATGACCTGGAGAGGTGTGGTCAGACATTCTTCCTCTACTTTTTTGCTCTGAGCAAATGACATTTAATGACAATTCATGACATGAACAACATTTAATTTAAAAAACTGCTCATGTTCCTTTATATAAAATACCTGAGAAAAGATCCTAAAAACTGGTCTATTTATTCTAAAATTACATTTAATAAATTACGAAACAATCTGCAGCAAAATTGTCCAAAAATAAAGATAAAAATGTAAAAATGAAAATAAAAGTAAAATGAACCAAAACCAAATATTTGACATAAACATAATCAAAATAAAATGGTTCTGAAGCTTGTAGATGTGTTATCTGTTACCTGATAGAACATGTTTCTACATGTATATAAATGATCCAGAACACAGATTTTTACACATTAAATCCTGCTTGTTGACATTCCAACAGCCTTCTAGCTGCAGCTGTAAAACATTGACTAAGCACTGCAATCCTGACCTTTGACCCCATCTGTTTGAGCAGATACAACAATAATGTCCTGCCTGCACACCAAACCACATACAGATAAGCAGACAGTCTCAATCATGACAAGACAATTTTTAAATTTAAAGGAATGTCCCCGTTCAGACCCAGAGTTTAACTCTAGAACAAGTCGGTCCGATTCTGTTGATTCTGGGACTGACTTCACATGTTCACTGGAGTTTCCACAGCTGGTTCCTTCCACATATTTATGTTTCACTTGTGCACTTCATACTGCAGAGGAGAAACATTTAATGTATGGTTTATCACCATACATCCTTCAGAAGGTAAAAAGAAATCGTTTTCTTCAGATGCAGTACTGGACAGCACCACTGGGTGTCTTAATAACACACCCACCATCCATCTATCCATCCATCCATCTCTGTGAAGAGTCACTGGTGCCTATCTCCAGGTTCATTGGGCCAGAGGCAGGGTCCACCCTGGACAGGTCTCCAGTGCATTACATGACAACACAGAGACACACAGGGCTAACAACCATGTAGAGACACATACCTGAGGGCAGTTTAGAGAGACTAATCAACCTAACAGTCAAATTGAATTTATGCAACTGAGAAATGACAGCCGCAGCCTGACATCAGTGTTGCTGCGTGATCTGCCGGCTCTGAATGTGAAGAAGTGTTTCCCACACATCATTATTGTATCATTGGTTCTGGTTAATGTGCAAATGGACTGCACTTCCTCATTCAACCTTCACGTCTCTGTGTCCACCTTCCTCTTTCTAGAGGATACACCAAAATATAGTATAAAATAGGATCACTTCTGGATCTAAAAAAAGCGACACACATGAATAATCAAATAGACGTTCACAATGATGCTAACATTGCAACTACATCTTTGTTTAAACAGAGCTCTGCAGGAGCCATTGATACATTGCTTTGAACTGGGGATCTAAGGTTTAAAACTTGCAGCATTTAAATGCAACTTCTGTCCAAACTGGAGAACAGAATTAGAAAAATGTCACATGGGGGTTGAGAGAAGGCAAATATAAAATCTCACTGTGTCTTTCTGCACGGTTCTGAAGAATTAAGTTTCAGGTACTTTCCCCTAGCCTACTAATATAGGGTCCAGGAAGGGGAGGAACCTGGCAAAAAAAGGTTCACTAACCTTCTTCTTCTTGTGTGGTGCAGAACATTTGTAAGGTCCTTCGATTCAGCTGGCGCTGCCTCCTGGCTGGCATGCAGAGCATGGCGTCCACCTACTCCACGCCGCTCTCTGCCGTGCCCACAGTGATTATGGAGATGAAGCAACCCAGCGGCAGCATGGCATGATGGGACGCTGACCAGGAGTCAGCGGGACACCTGGAGTTTACCTGGGAATTTAATGTGTTTGCTTTGTGTTGTGTGTTTTATTTGTTTGTTAAATATGAACTGTGTGTTAGATATTCTTTCCTGAGGAAAACTTTACTGATGTATTAAATAAAGTTTTGAAGTAGATGGTTTTCTGTCCTTCTCTTAATGATGTGTGAATACAATGAAAAAAGCTTCTTTAACTCTACCAACCTGTCATTGTGTTGGCGTTTGTTCTGTCTTTACTTTTTCCTTCAACTCCACCCAGTTTTCCTTCTGCATCATTATTTTTTTTTAAAGTTTATTTATATAGCGGCAATTCACAACTCATGTCGTCTCAAGGCACTTCACAACAGTCAGGTACTTACATTCCAATTAATCCTAATCATTGAACAGTTCAGTCAGATTAAGTTATTCACTCAAATTGGATAAAAGGTTTTTCTATCTAAGGAAACCCAGCAGATTGCATCGAGTCAGAGATCTGTAGCATTCCCTCCTCCTGGATGAGCATGTAGAGACAGTGGACAGTCACTGGCGTTAACTTTGCAGCAATCCCTCATACTGAGCATGCATGTAGCGACAGTGGAGAAGAAAAACTCCCTTTTAACAGGAAGAAACCTCCAGCAGAACCAGTCTCAGTGTGAGCGGCCATCTGCCACGTCTGACTGGGGGTTTGAGAGAACAGAGCAGAGACACAAAGAGAACAAAGAAGCACTGATCCAGGAGTACTTTCTATGGGAAGGAAAAGTAAATGTTAATGGATGTAGCTCCTTTAGTCGTTTCACCTAGAAAGAAAGAACAGATAAACTCTGAGCCAGTTTTCAAATCTCTCTTCTTCATCCTGTCACTTTCCTCCTTAAATGCTCCATCCCTTTCCTCACTTCCATTTTTCTTTTATCTTCTTTATTTCCATGGCCCAGTTTTAGCCTTCCTTAAAACATTCTTTCATTCAGTTTTTCATCACCTCACTCTTTATTTTCTACTCTTGTCTTTCCTCTTATGTCCTTGCCTTCTTTCCCTGTTTACATCTTTTTATCTATTCTTGGTCTGTAAAATGCCTTCTCTTTTCTTTGGCCTTTATTTTGAGATCTCATTTGCCTTTCTTTCCTCCTTCAAGTGTTAAACTTGATTATTATCTCTTAATATAATTTCCTTTCTCCCTGTTTACAATCATACTTTGCAAACTTTATTATATTGCAAAGTCTGTGACCCTCTATTTCCTCCCCACCTATCTTCAACATGTTTTACCTTCACTACCAGTGATCTTTAGTGTCTTCTGTTTTTGCAAACCCAACCTCGGCAACCATTGACAGATATACTCCAGAGTCCAGAAGCTCTAGACAAATTTGGACACACTTCAGTTTATATGTATATCAGTTTTGGGGAAGTGAATAGTTTGATTTACAAGTAGCTAGCATGTTTATCAGGCGGTTTCTGGAGCATCCAACTGTCAGGCAGAAAATCTTGGCTCTTTGGACCAAATTCTGGCTGTCCCTGAGTCAATAGCTATTCGTATTTTTGGGTCGGTCTCTACGAGCTTTGCACATTTACAGTCATTAATCTCAGCAAAACAGCTCCAGATCAGGCAGACTACATGGAGAGCAACTATGAACATAATTTTTTACTTTTGCGTCAGATTCTCCATTGGACTTAGGTCTGGGCTTTGACTAGGCTATTCAATTACAGGAATATGCTTTGATTTAAACCACATGTGTCAAACTCTAGTCCTCATGCTGGTGTCCTGCAGCTTTTAGAAGTGTCTCTGCTTCAGTACACCTGTATTTGAATCATTGGGTCATTATCAAAACTCTTTAAATCCATTTGATTCAGGTGTGTTTGACCAGGGACACATCTAATAGCTACAGGATACTAGCCCTCGAGGACAGGAGTGTGACACCCCTAAACCCACCTGTGGCTCTGGCTGTATGCATAGAGACATTGTCCTGCTGGGAGGTGAACCTCTGACCAAATTCCAGGTTATTTGCAGCCTCCAACAGATATCCCTTCCAGTTACCCTCTATTTAACTCCATCCATCCTACCAACTCTGACTAGGTCCCACAGCATGATGCTGCCACCTTCATGTTGCATCGTGGAGGATTGTTCTTGCAGGGTGCTGTGAAAAAGAGGTGACTTTATTTCATTGAGGTAAATAAAATAGACCAGCCTTTTAGATTTTTATTTTTAAAAGATGTTGGAAACTAATTATCGCTTTCTTCCTACAGCACCAGTAATCTCTACTCTGTGGTCTGTCTCCGACCACTGCTGTGGTCCGAGGCTGAGTTTACGCTCAACTTTCCTATGCAGTGCGCAGAGGTGACCACCAGGTGCCGCTGTTTCACTCCGCTACAACCACCGCTCTCCTCCAGGACCATGTGCGGGAATGAAGGCGGGGAGGGTGTGGTTAGAAGTTGGCTGTAAATCTGACCCGCCTGCTGGCCTTCAGCCCGGAGGCTCAATAACTGTCCTGTGACAGCAGCAGCTGTTCACAGAACCATGCAGCTGCAGCAGCGGATCAAAACACCATGAGCAGCTTCTGAAAACTTCTCTGAACTCCGATCTGACCCAGCCGAAGGTTCCGGGTGATCCAGGAGAACCGCACCCATGTCACCGCTGCAGCTCTCCGTCTACTGGCGGCTCTCCCTCCTCTTCTTTTTCAAGCCTTTCGTTTTCTTTCTCGACATTTTTACGGTCGCTATCGCTGCCAGAACGTGTCGCCATGACAACGACACCGACGCCACCGCGTCCTGGCTCGGGACGTTTCCGCCCAGCGCAGACAGCAACCAATCGCAGCACGGGGAAGTTTCGGAGGTGATCGCTGATTGGTGGACGGATAAATGTAAGGAAGGATTGAGTGAGAATGATTTCAAAGTTTTTATAATATTTATATTTTATACACGTCACGATCAGCGTGTTTATATCCACGCATTTGTGTCTGCAGTCTGTTAGTGACTGATTCAAAGAAAACTATTAAACCTCTCAAACATGATAAGTTCCTTTAGGATTTTAATGCACAAACAACTGAACCAGCATCATCTTTAATAATCCAGTACACAATTGATGGTGTCCACATTAAACTCTGTTAATATGCAGCTCTAGATTAACTGCTTTTGATTAAAACCAAACTTCAACATTTTTGTGTTTGACTTGTTCCTGACACATGGCAGGAGGCTTTGGACCGACATGTGGCCAGTCCCCGTCCGGGTCATCTTTGGGTCATATGTGGGTCATCTATCACTGCAGTACTTCTAGGAACTCTGAGCAGCTCTATTACAGCTGAGTTTAGAGCCTGTGTAACTTTATATATTAGCTTTTATTGTTAACTGATGATTAACGTTTAAATAGCTGTACAGATATGATGTAAAACTACTTTTAGCATCTCTTTCATACCAAAAAGAAGTAAGATGACTGATCTAGTAGAAAACTCATGACGAAGACCACAGCTCTTGTTTTCTGCTAACTCACGCTGTTCTATCTGGTCAGAACAAACGCTCTAAGGTGACCCCCAACCTGTGCAGGTCCATTTCAGCAACATACAAGGGATTTGTTCTCAAGGCGTCGGCTGGCTCACTGAGTTTTGGACTTTACCCGACTAACTTGGCATCTTGATACCTTTTACATAACTTTGTAGATTTTCACATGAATTGTTAAGCTCAGAGTGAGGACCTAACCCCATGAAATATTGATGTCTTTTGCAGAAATCTAACCTCAGGTTCACCTCTAATGATTTCACTCTCTGACCTTTCATAACTCCTACATAAAACACTGTGGACACATTCAGCCACTTCAGTCATGCATTAGTAACATATCTGTGTCTCTTCTGGATGTCCACATGTGTCAGTCAGTGTGCAGCTGGACAGACTGGTTGTCTTATGGTCAGACGGTCTACATGGTGGGACTGCTGCTAGGATCTGTGGTGGGAGGAGCTATTTCAGACAGGTACACACACACACACACACACACACATGGACACCCAGATGCCATCAGCATATCACCTCAGTTTCTAACCAGCAGGAAGTGAAGCTTTGCTCACACAGATGCCAACACTGACCTTGTCAGGGTTTTCTCTGCAGGTACGGGAAGCGCCCGGTGCTGCTGGTATGCGCGTGCGTGCAGGCCTTCTGCGGCCTGGTGCCCGCTGTTTATCCTCAGCCGCTCCTCTTCCTCGCCATCCGCTGCCTGACAGCGGTTTGCTGCTGTTGCATCCACATCTGCGCCTTCAGCCTTGGTAACACCACCCAACATACATCTGTAACATCCTAAAGATATTTTAGTGGTTATTTAGTCAAGAAGTTGCTGTTCAAGTTTATTAGATTAGATCAGTAGTGACACTGGATAAAAAAAGCAAAACACTCTGCTCTCCAGCACCTTTGCACATGCACCAGGACCCTTTAACATCGCCACAGCAATAATAAAACACCACGTTCTTGCTACATCTGTTGACGTTCACCCGCTATTGGAGAGCAAGTTGCAAACGAGTCGTGCAAATTGCTGGATTAGCAGCTTTATAGGCACCTGTGCCCCATGACTCTCTCCAATTAGGAATTCAATTTAGGCTCAAACAAATTCCAGGTATTCATCCATTTTTCTGCACATAGTGGATGCATCATAAGAAACCTAATGCATGAATGAGCAGAACATGCAAACTCAACAGAAAATATCCCATGCTGCTCAATGAACCCCTGACCTTTTGCTGTGAGGCAACAGCGCCGACCAACAAGCTGCTGTCGTGCCTCATTTCAAGTTTGTCATGATGTACTGAAGACTGGAGTGGGAGCTGGATAAAGTAATCTGGACTTCCTCTGGAGTAATGAGAGTGCTGCTCTGATCTGTTGTTAGGAAGAAGACGCTGAGCCAAAAAGGGAAAGCTCTGATTAACAGGTCCATCTACATCTCACTCCTCCGCTGAGATATGACATATGGATCATAACTGAAAGAACCAGATCCTGGACACTAGCAGCTGAAATGATCTTATTGATTTAGAGGGGATCTCACAGCAGAACCACTACTCCTCCACATCCAAGGGAGTCTGCCTCACTGGTTCATTGATCTGATTTTGTGTTTGGCTTCTTTTTGACCCTTTCAGGCATTCCCCTCTGGGAAGAGACCTTGGGGCCCAAAGGATTTTATACCTTCTCCAACCCAGGAACACTTCAAGATCCTAAATAAATGTGCTTGGAAGGGATGAGCTGAGTAGGACTGATTCCTGAACCAATTAACGTTCCAGCTTAATCTCTGGAAATTGATAGCTGGAAAGATGCTCATCATTCTGGAATGTCATGGTACTACCATCCCTTCATACTAGGCTGTCTCAGTGCTGGCTCTCATTTGTCAAACTACTAAAGTTCTCTCTTGACAAGGATGACCTTCTTTACCCTTCTCTCCACAGGGAATACCTCCTCTTCAAACACATTTATCCCACTTACATACCATTCTACCTGCTCTACATGCACTTTGACCTTTAGAAAGATTTGGTATTTAAGGGTTGCTGTTTTCAGTGAATGTTTATGTCATCCTTCTAGTTCTTGTTGTTCCACTGGGGAAAGCAATGCTGTAGATGATTAAATGTGGATGGAGGACTGCATGTGTTCTCTACCTTTAACTGTGAAAGAAATGGTTGCCCTCTTCAAATGGTGAAGCTCTCCCTGGTCTACATGAAGCTCGGTTATAAAGGATTTATCAAGAGTAAACCTTGGGCTGCAGCAGACTGTAGACTTGGTGTATTAGATCGGGGTGGGAGTCACTGATAGCACTCACATGTTTCTGATAGAGTCCTCCTGACTAGGCTGAGTTGTTTAAGCAGTCTCTTTAGAGTTCAGACTTTGAGTCCGTTCCCCTGCTGTGTGTTTGTTCGGCAGCTGTAGAGTGGACCCTCCCGGCTGCTCGGCTCTGGCCGCCGGCTTTCCTGCCATTCTGCTTCAGCTTGGGGACAATGGGTGGAGCTCCCTTGGCCTGGCTAAGCCCCACCTGGACATACCTGCACCTATCACTGGCCCTGCCACAGATCGTCTGTCTGCCTCTCTACCTGTATGCCCGCACACCCTTATCTTCTCCTATCTCCTCCTGTCTTTTAGCATGTTTATTAAGATGGCTTTTTAATGTTTTTTTCTCTGTTTCCAGATCGATCCCAGAGTCTCCCCGCTGGCTGCTGTTACGACGGAGAAAGGATGTTTTAGAGAGTTACCATGGCAACAGCCCTGCAGATAAGAAGTGTTTGGACCTGGTAAAACCCTGCCTGGTTTTAAAATATGAGTCCGTATATGTTACTCGCTATGGTTAAACTCTTGTGTTTACGTACAGCTGTTGGACTCAGCTTGGTCCGAACTGCAGAACGCCGCTGAAGCGAAGACGCAAACGGCAGGTAGTGGAGGCCACACCCCCAGTGACATCACCCACCTGAGGCACCCCACTATCCTCCTGCGGCTATTCATCATGAGCTACCTGAGGTACAGCACCTGCTTCGTCTTCAGGACAGGAGGTGTACAGGAAATACAACAACTTTGGTGCAACAGGTCTTGATAAAGTTTTAATAAGTTATGATCTCATGGTGTTGGACAGTAGCCTCAGATGACCCGAGGCTCAAAGTTAAACTAATAATGCAACATAAGCAGTCAGAGGAGAGGATAAGGATTATATCATATGTGAACTTTGACTCTTCTTTGTCAAAACATCTGAAAACCACATGAAAAAGCAACTTGAAACTGTCCGTCCCAAAGCTGCACCCATCAGCTGCCAAGAGCGTCTTTTATGCAACACTGTAGTTGTGTAACTCAGCTGTTATTATTAACTGGTGCTCAGAAGTGGACTGGAACACAAAAACACAAACTGAGAAATGGCACTGTGCAAACTTTCTGATTTATTAAAGAAGTTAGTGTAACCTTCACTGAAACAGAGCAACTGAGGTCTAAACCGAAACTAAGTTCCTTCATCTGCAGCAAACCGATGTTTAGTTGGAACTAAGGAAGCAAACCAGAGTTTCTGCAACCAAAACCGCACTTTTCAAATATCTGACTTGTTCTCATGGAAAACCAGAAGGAATGGCCAAAATATTGGATGAAGGTTGTTTGAAAGAAGATACATGATGCACAGCCAACAGTGGAGCTGGAGATACTTTTTACTGTATTTTGTTTTCTGTCATCCTTCCTGTCTTACTAGCAGGTTTAGTTGTAAAAAAAATGCATCTTTAAAAAATAAAACAGTTATCAGCCCCTTTTGGGAATTACGGGGTTCAGAACCACAGCCCTATAAAAGTGAAATGTCAGTCCAAAGGTTGGAAACACCAGCACCTGGGGATTTTATTACTGTGATTAACGGCAACAAAAACTTATCAAGAAATTACAAATTAGACCAATGTCCTGACTGATTCCTGATAATCCACTGATCACTATTATCCTGACAAAAACTTGTCTTAATAACAGTAAAGATCCAGACTCTAAAAACAAACCTTACACGAATAAATACTGACTGCAGGTTGGCCTCATATTGCTGACAGGCTGTCTATGTATATTTATCTGTTAGTTTTGTTTAGCTCTTGCTAGACGACTCAGTTCCTCTCGTTTTCCAGCTCCAACAATAGTTGCTGAGGAAAAGAGACGGGATTCGTTAAATCAATAGACTGATATGTAAAGATAAAAAGCTATTACTTTGTGTGGTCTGAATGATAGTTTGTAACAAAACATGAGAAACAGACCAATAGTTTGTATAGATTTCTATAAAACTATAAATGTGATTTGGGTTTCAGGTTGCTCTCTTTGAGGGGTTTGAGTGTCTCAGTGGTCCTAGACGCTATGTTGACCAGGGTAGGTTTTTACCCCTAGTAGGGTCTCCAGTGGTAAACTGGTTCTGGTGAGAGTCCAGAACCAAAGACTCTTATCATGACCACTGGATCAGAGGACATAGTTATATTTTATGGATGTGTGTCCCCCGAAGCCTCATGCTGGAGCCAGTTTCTGGGTTAGAGGTCATTGGTGAGTTCCTGTGAAGCAGGCCTTTTCCAAAGGGTCCAGCCCACATGAACTAGATAGAACCAAGGAGTGGGTGCAGTGTGGAGCAGACAACAGTCAGAGGTCCATTCTGTCCCTGTACAACTGGAGTTGTGCAAGTAATAAGTCAGTCTCAGACCAATCATTCTTTTTATGGACATTATTTCTAGGTGGAGCTGTGGGCCAAATGATTTCCAGTTGTTGTTGTTGATGTTTAAGGGAAGACCTCTAGCAGCCACTGAAGCAGCTGAGCAGATAAGTCTGGGATGAGGACTGGCAACTCTAAGTATGAGGCCATCGCAAACGACCAGAGGAGGATGGATTACCACTTTCAGGTCTAGAGTGAGGAGGCTTAAGCACCTTAGCATCTTTTTGTTAGTGGAGATAGAACGGAGGAGATTAAAAGGCAGATTGTGTGCTGGTGTTAAAGCAGGACTGAGGTCAAAGGGGAAACTTGGAGTTTAAAAATGGATGAGAGGAAATAGTGGCAGAATTAGTGAAACCAAACGTCACAGATGACTTTAGTCTGCAGGATGGCTGCACTCAGACTAGCAGATGAAGCAACTTGGAGAAGAGCTATTGTTTCTCTGCATGGAAAAAGTCAGCAGAGGTGGTTTGGTGATCCGGTAAAGATACCTTCTGCATGCACTTTTAGGAGGACTTTTAGGTCTCCCACCTTAAAGAGGCCTTGAGGCAGACCCCAAACTCTCCATCTTTTATTTGCTTTTGAGGCATGGCTGCATTTAAAAAAGACGCCATTACTGCAACACCATCCTTCATCAACTTTTACTTAGTGTAAATCTCAGGGATTTATTTTGAAACGTTATTATGCTAAACAAAAGTTGCAAATAGATTCTTAAAACATTTTACTTGATGAACAAGAAAAGCGTATTTTCTGATAACAGATTTGGGAAATTCTGATAAAGCACCAACAGATTCCATCTTACCAGAAGTGATATATATATATCTTGACACATCAGTGGACCTCTGGAATATTTAACTTCATTTATTTCCTCCAGTGAGTCGATGTTTAATGAGTCTTTATGAAACAGCAAAGCAATTAAAGGAGCTCTTTTCATGTTTACTAATTTAGTCATGTCACCTAGAACTATGGGTTTTAATGTTTGAGAAGCACTTAGTCCAGTTTCTCCTCTCACTCCGCAGTGCTGCTACAGCCTTGACGTACTATGGGATTTGCCTGAACATCGGCTCATTTGGCGTCGGCGTTTACGCCGCTCAGTTCTTCTCCGGTCTGTCAGAGGCTCCCTGTCTGCTTGTCCCTTTGGTTCGGATGGGGCGCCGGCTGATCTGCACGTTGGCTTTATTGCTGAGCGGAACCGCCTGCTTTATGTCATTACTGCTGTCCAGATACGACGGTGAGCAGCATAAGAACCAGAAAACAATGTAAAGCTGTAGCTCACCGTTTTTAGACTGAACCATTATAATCTTTTAATAATAAATATAAAACCTTTCATTTCATTTAAGTATTGTTTCTTGACCTGCTAATGTACTAGTTTCAACGTTTAACTAGAATTAGAATTTACAGGGTATTTTTCTTTGTTTTTACCCTAAGTGATCCTTAATTAGAACTGGTTTGGTGGGGTGTTTCATTCATTTTCACAGGGTTCTGGACGGGTCACTGATCATGTTATGTAGAATAACTTGTGCAATGACCTCCGTATTTGCAAATACCTGCAATAATTGTCACTTTAGCACAATAACCACTATTTATTGTACATAAGTTATTTTATTCTATTATTTCAACTTGTTTTTGCACATTTTCCTAACTATCTACTTGTGTGTTCCTAAGAGGTGCTGTAACAAGTTTTTTTCTTTACTGTAAGATCAATAAAGTCTATCTTTCTATCTATATTCCCTGTGCTTGCAGGAACCCCGGCGCTGGTCATGAGTCTGGCCCTGCTGGGAAAACTCTGCATCCTGACTGCAACCTTCATCTCCGTTCTGTACTGCATCGAGCTGTTTCCTACCGTAGTCAGGTAATAAAAACATTTCTTCACCATGGATTGTTTCTATCATGATGAAAGTCCCACTTTCTGTCAGATGATATCAACAAAGGATTTTTAACAGAGAAACGTTGTGTTTGGGTCGACACTATCATGAGGAACACAAACATTTGGCCAAAAGATGAGTCGAAGTATAAAGTTTGGTCAAACCGTGAAGCAAACCTGAAGACCATAGCCTCAAGAGGACTGCAAGGCAATCTGCAGATAACGTCTGACACCACTCACAGATGTATCGAGGACATGGACTACGACGGTCCAGTTCCTCATGAAGCAGAGTCTGGCATAACTTACCTGGGCTCAGGAGAAACAGAACTAGGCTGTTGCTCAACAGTCCAAAGTTCTCTTTAGATGAAGGTAAATCCTGCATTTCATTTGGAAATCAAGGTCCCAGAGTCTGGAGTAAGAGTGGAGGCACAAATCCACACAGCTTGAAAGTTTGATTCGGTGAAGTCAGTGATGGTTTGAGGTGCCTTGTCATCTACTGGTTCTGGTCCACTGGGTTTTCTGAATTGAACAGTCAACACAACCATCTTCCAGGAAGTTCTAGAGCACTTCATGCTTCCTTCTTCTGACAAGAATAATGGAGATGCCTATATCATTTTCCAGCAGGACTTGGTACCGGCTCACAAAGCCAAAGGTACCAAAAGCTGGTCCAATGACCATGATGTTACTGTGCTTGATTGGACAGTAAACTGGCCTGACCAGAACCTCACAGAGAATCTATGGAGTACTGACAAAAGTAAGATGAGACACACCAGACCCAACAATGCAGATGACCTGAAAACCACTATCAAAGCAACCTGGGCTTCCTGAACACCTCAGCAGAACCACAGGCTGAGCTCCTCCATGCTACACCGCATTGATGCAGTAATTCATGTAAAAGGAGCCCCAACCATCTCCGTAAAATAAAATGTTTTTAATTGGTCTGTTCTAATATTCTAGTTTTCTGGAGAAACATTATTGTAGGTTTACATTCACTTTATTAAGCAGAGTTACAGGAATCATCCTTTGCGGAATAAATCAGTGAGTTTACCATTTTAATTGACTTACTGATGCAACTGTGTAGCTGTGTTCCTGCACACTAACAGCTGGTTGTTCCAATCCAGGCAGCGCTGCATCTCTCTGGTCAACCTGTCCTACCGGCTCGGCTCTCTGGTCACCACCTTCCTCCCTCCCAGCCCCACTGGAGCCATCTCATTGGCTGCCATGGTGGTGTACAGCAGCGGACCAATCATAGGCTGCGGTCTGTGCCTTCTGCTGCCAGAAACCAGCGGGGTGCCACTTCCTGACTCCCTGGAAGACTGCAACAGGCAGCCTAAGACCCAACCAGCCAGCATGGACGCCCTCTGGAGGCCAAGGTGAGAACAGATCCAGTTTTAAGGACAAAGTGACTGATTGTTATTAACAGCCTGTTACATTATGACTATTGTCAGGAATTTTCTGAGCAGCCAAACAGAGACAGAGATCCCCCTGCCAGAGAAGGTGGTCATCCAGACGCCAAACACACCGTTTCTACAGCAGCAGCAATAAGCTTTCATTCACCAAAGAGTCAAAGGAGAACAAACCTGTTGGATTCTACTTCAGACTGCGAGGACCTCTGTCGCTCTGATGGTTCAGTTCATCTCAGGGAGGTGTGGGAAGACATCTGTTAACTTTTTGTTTGTTTGGGGGTTTTATGCATTTGTTGTTTGTAAAACAGAAATTTAACTCCTGGTACGTTCACAGCTGCAGATTTAAAACTTTTTTTTTTTTCTGGAATTTCATTTAAATCACATTTCTGTATTTGTGAATATCTAAGGCTTAAGTCCAATAGTTACAGCGTCCTCTGCAGGATAGACATGGAATTGCAGTTGTACATAACATGTCAGCTTGTTTTTCCCAGATTATTTCATTTTGTACCAAGATGAACAGGAATAATAAACCCGATTTTATTGTTTCTGTTTCACAATTCTTACCGATTCAACTTTCTGAAGCATTTATCAAACATGATTAACAGAAGCAGCAAAATTAACCTTCAACTTTCTCAGTTTAAAAAGTTTTTATTCACAACTCGCCATGCATGAAACCAACACCACACACATGTTCTGTGTTTGTATAAAATATAGTTTAGTCCTCATTAGTGCAGAAACTGTAACAGACCGTAAAACAACCCATGGGGTGAAGATGACGTCTCCACCAACTAAACATGTTCATGTCAGATCATCTAAGTGAGGTCAGAATTTAAACCGCCGAGCCCCGGGAGTTTTATTTTGAAGGGAAAAGAAACAGGAAATACAGCCCTCAGCTGTAATACTTGGAAAAAACACAACCAACCAGAAGTAGTGAGTCTGTTAACAGTTTCTAGCTGTAGTCTTCACTTAAATCTTAATATTATCATTAGTATTTAAAGTAAAACCTAAAGAATCAATTAATGTCAGCTGGTGGAAAAGTTAGGTATGTTATACGAGTTAAATCAACTGCAATGTTCAAATTTTCACTAACTAATCCAGGTGAGAAGTTAAAGAAAATCCCCAAAGTTCCACTAATTATATTAAACTCTGTTTTACGTGTCAAATCACCCAAAAAATATTGAACCAAGGCTAAAAAGTGTATTAATTTGCTTATTTATAAAAAAAATCCTTCATCATAAAAGTTTAAAAAAATTTGAATGACTTGTCAGAACCTGTAGTTTTTGTTCGCTTGACCTTTCCACTTATCTATCATCAATCCAACCACCAGGGGGCGACATCAGTAAGTAACAAAGTTGGCAGGAAATATCCCAACGCGCCCGTCATCCAGTTGTCCCTCCCACCAGTCGTACTGGGAATCGGTCTTGGTGATGACGGTGATTTGGTCCCCGGGGACAAAGCTCAGGTCACCGGGCTCCTGCCCTGTGAAGGGGTGGGTTGCCGTGACGACCAGAGAGCCAGTGGCTCCGCCCCTTGATGCTGAGGACACTCCTGCATCTACGCAAAAAAAAAAAAATGGTTAAAGTACATTTTTACATAAAAGACTTAATGTAACTTCATTATGGAACAATAACCTGTAATACCCCTACTGAGCTAAACAGACTGTTTTATTAAAGCACATTTTATGGTATTTTTAAAAACCTTTGTTATAAAATAGGAAAGTAACAAATTGGAAAGGTTTTACAGATTTTCTGTTTAAACAGTTAATGTGGTTTGGAACGTGACAAATAAGGTAAAAATAAAATCTGTACCATAAGTTGGAGGGTCGACGGATTCCAACTGAGCTGGAAGAGTGAAAACATGGAGACAGGGATTATTTTCCAGCGAATAATTATGGCTTTCAATATGATCTGGTGCGGTAAAGTAGTCAAATTACCCAGAAATGTTTACAATTTGTCACGTTTACATTTAAAGCAGCTATGGAGAAACATTCTCAGAAAAAAAAATGGTAATTTTATTAAAGAGTAAAAGATGATTTTTCATCTAAATACGTTTAAATATTGGTACCGTAGCTCGGAGGATCCCAGGAGGCGAACTGATCTGAAACACAGAAGACAAACAGGGATTCACAATTCAGGAGTTTTCTTTAAATACTTGACCGGGGTTTTAAAAACAGCGATTCAAACAAGATGTAAAGTCAGGAATCACAAGATAAAGTTTCATACAAATGAAATAAAGCTGATTTTCCGTGCTTTCCGTTACATAATGTTAAAACCTGCAACTAAATACTTGCATTCCTCAGGCAGTGTTCCAACACTTCTTCAGCGTATAAATCCACACTTGTCCACATTTAAAATTTCAAAGATTTATTTATTTATTTATGAGTTTCAGTGAACAAAACACCTGCCTGGGTTTTATTATCTCCATCTGCTATAAATCATAAAACTGCAGCATGTTGTGGTTTATTTATTAAAGAAAATTTGAAGTTTCATTGGATGTTTAAAGCCTGAACCGGACCCAGTTTTAAAAGCACAAACAGAACTGCTCTAAACTCTGATCTAAGGTCTGTAAACTGGTCCTTCATGGATAATTTTAAACGATCGTTTCTATGGATTCTCTCACACAGCAACTCTGAAACTATAGCCAATAAACTCCATTTTATTTCATGTCTGAATTAATCTTTGTCCATTTACTTATGTTGGACCACTTGTTGCTGAATATTGGACTACTGGCACAGACACCAGGCCTCCTGATGCTTGCGGCCATTTTGTATCCCGGACAGTCCGCGCCTCCATATCCCGTCGGACATGGTGGCTGACGTCACAGGACGCTATATAGGAAGGCGGACATTTTTAAAACTCGCTTTCCAGCTGGCAATCTTGACGGGGTCGCCACGCAACTGGAGCGTCCTTGGAAGTAACAGAGATCCCACGTGAACTTCAGTTATTTTCTCTCTCTCGTTGGCCAACGAACAATTCATAACTGAGGTTTTTGGACTAAGAAGGCCAGAGATTTCACTTTGCCGATCGAAGACGTGAGTTAACACGTAACTAAAACACGGAGTTCGAGGAAACGAACCGCCATCGTGTTTCATCCCTAGTCGACTGCTGATGGTCAGATCCTATTTTTTTTCCTTTTCGTCGAAAAGACCAAAGGACGGGACTGACCGCTCTCTTGGAGTGTAACTGCGGACGCGCAACAACGCTTCAAACCCCCCTTTTTCCCCTCTTACTCGCTGACCCAGAAGAAACTTCAACAAGTAAAACCCATCTTTTATTTTATCTTTTATTTCTTTATTAGAAGGCCTGGGCAGGGTCAGAGGTTGTAGAAGCGATCAGAATCGCTGGTTAGGATCTCATGTGTTCTGAATAATATGTGCATGTAACCTTGTTTATTGAAACTTTGATGTGTTATGTTGATATCGGGATCCACCGCGGTCCTAGAGCTGCTTGTGTTTACTATCTGAGAGTCAACGCGGGTGCGTTGTAAGACTGGACTGTTAAACGACCTCATGGTAAAATTCTCCATTTCCCCTTTGTCTTCAATCTCACTGTGCTAGCTTGCCGCCAAAAGTTAGAATCCTTTGTGCTCAGGAGTTAGGGGGGAAGTTTTATGATCAGAAGATCATAAAGGACAGTCGAAGCTGCGCTCCAACTCCCCCCCACTCGCCACCACACCACTTTTCATATTCTCATTTTCCTTCTTCTGTTTTGCCATAAACTGCTGGTTGATTCAATACATACCCACTGCCGTTTGTTGAATTTTGCTTAGTTAGATGTGTTACCCCTGTGTTTGTAGAATTTTGCATGTTGAGTAGGTGAAAATTAATAAATATTCACATAGATAAAGAGAGAGCGTTTTGTGTTCATTGTGTGCGAAAGTGATTCGTCAGTCAAAATAAGGTTAACGTTCCACACGTTTCGGCAGAAACGGTCGATTAAACAGTAACATCTCCGGTAATAGTTATTAATTATTACTGAGTATTTAACGGTTGTAATTGTCAGAGGCGTTGAGCCGCAATTACAACACCAGAAACATCTCTGGTCTCGATTCATAAATGAGGATTTTGGTTAAGAAATTGATTTTGTCAGGTTATGATTTGTAATTATAATTATTGATCAAGATTAATCAATCAATAATCATAAACCCAACACTTAAAAGTAGTTAAATCATATATCAGACAAAAGAAACAGACAAAACTGAGAAATAAATGATAGAAAACAATAATTACATAGATTTCATAGCAGTAAAAAACCAAACTGATTTATAATTTTGGCAAAAACAAAACTGAAAACATTGAAATTCAAAGTCAAACAGGCATAAATTAAAACAACCTGTACTGTTTAGAAATGCAGATTTTAAATCTTTTAAACGTTAATGACTTAAATTAAGTCTTAATTTAATTCACGTTTATTTAATGTACAAAGTTTTGCGTCACTCAGCAGGTATAACTGCAGGACTGTGTTGTAAACACTAGAGGGAGCCACAGCCTGAAATGGCTCTTCAATCATTTCATCAGAGGACATCCAACTGCCCTGCAGAACCTCAATCCAACTTCAGGCCCGTTTCCCCCCTGGGGTTTACTAATTTAGCCCCATAAGAAACCGTTTATCATTCTCACCTCAGTGTCTAGAACACAGGGTTCTAAATGAGTGAATGTGTCGGTACCGGCTGTTGGATCAATGTCACGGGCCAATACCAAACCCAAACACATTGTTTGTGTGAGTCTGTCACCAATTTGTTTCCAGAGCATCCATCACATCCCCAGTAACAAACCATTGTCCTGAACCGCCGCATATTAAAACATTTCTAAGTAGAGAAGAGTTTCTGTTCAATTATGGAGAGAAATAATCATTAAAATGTTAAAATCTTATTTAGCAGTTAATTTAAACCTGATATGCATTAATTGTGGTTCTAATCCGCTTTTAGGCCACAGACGTGTATGAGATTATGACTCCTGATCAAACTAAAATAACAGGTGGTAAAACTAAGGCGTGCAGCGATACCCAACCTGACCCAAAACCCGGAATCTGCTTCTCAGAACAGCACTGGAAACACAAAGAAACAACTCACCTGATGTTTCAGACTTGTAGACAGAAACGCTTGGGTAGAGCCTATTTTTCTTCTCTGCTCAAACACACAAACACTGAGATAAAACACACTGCAAGCAGACGCCTACAGAAACCAACTGGCACGCTCTGGGGGTTTACCGGAATTGGCCGTTTGCTGCTGGTAGCTGCTTTGGGCTTTCTTCTGGGATGGAGCTGGAGGTCTGGATGGAGGAACTGACTGCAGACACACAAACACACAGAATCTTAAAAGAATCGGAAGAAGGACCAAAGTCAGACAGGAAGCCCTTGGACCACCACCCAATCTAAAATTTAAAATGACCAAATGTGTTGCACTGTTTTAGCCCGGCCCTTTGGAACAGTACCTTAGCTCGCATGTTCTTTTTAGTCCAGTCAGCGGTGTAGGCCTCAGTGTACTCGTCCAGGATGTGGTAAAGGTCGCAGAACTCTGATGGAGGCTCAACGTCACCATTCAAAATACACGAAGCCCGGATCTCTTGACCATAGAACCTGCAAAGGAACCGTTCAGTGAAAGGGAAACATGCAAGAACATCCAGCGAGTGGACGGCTGAGGTTCTTCATACTTGCGGTTGGTCTCCTTGCGTTCAATCAGGTAGGATCCCTCCAGAGAAATCCCTGCAAACAGACCTCTGGATCTGCAGTAGGTGAAGACGGCAGCCGTGCTGCGCAGGGCGACGTCAGCCTCCAGGTTCCTGGAATACACACTCCTGATTAAAACCCTTCACTGTGACTCACTGACCATCAGCGGCTCAATGAGTGGTGGCAAAATGCAGCGGGGGGTCGATGGGATAAGCGTCCACAGTGATGTGGACAATGGATTATAATCCAATCCACACCTGGGGGGAATAAGATGTGGCTAACGACCGAAGAATGAGATCAATAATAAAACTGGCTGAAAGGTGGCTGAACTCCCCCTCACCGATAGGATGAGGAGCAGAGGGGGTTTGGACACCTGGTAAAAACACCTTCTGGATGCCTTCCTGAGGACATGTTTCTGGCATCTCCCACACGGTGAACACAAAACAGAACCAGAACTCTCGCTGGAGAGCCTACAGCTCAGGACTGGTTTGGAAATGTCATGGCATAACCGGTTATTTTATCTGTGCTCCTCAGGCACAGGAGCATTTAGGAAAGCAACGAGTGGGTCATAAAACAACCAGCATCCCAGACAGAGATGGATAACAACGAATGACGCAGATTAGTCTAATCATTACCAACAAAGAAATTAATAATGAAAACAGTGCAAATAATTTAAAGTCAGATTAGATGGAGTGTCCATAACAACTTCTATCTCTATTGTTAACATGTACATGATTGATCTAGACTGTTCCTTAGTAGACCTGGCTGTTTAAGGTCATTCTGCAGGAAGATCCATCCTAGTCTCAAGTCTCATCCAGCCTTTAACACTGTGGTGTCCAGAGTCAGTCCTCAACGGCCAGCGTCCTGCATGTTTGAGATGTTTCTCTGGTTCAGCACACCTGATTCAAAGAACTGCAGAACTTCACGGCATGCTGAGGAGGAAACTAAGCCTGGTGTGTTCCAGCAGGAACACAAACATATGGGACGCCTGGCCTTGAAGGTAGGTTGTTTTCCAGAATCCAAGATAAGAGAACCAGAAGAAAGAGACACCAAGTGGCTGCCAGAAATAATTACAAACAGAAATCTGAGCAGAGGACCGGTTCAAAACCAGGTCTGGTTTAGTTGTCTGTCTGCAGCTTAATTAGTGAAAAGGCAGCTGAGTCAGACCCCTGGCCACGCCCTCAAACGCACAAGCCAACAAGTTCACGTTAAAACCTGTCGAGCCACCCTGAGACAACGCTGACCTTATTCTAAAATTATCCCCACTGTCACAAATCAAAGCCAAAGTAAATCACAGCTGATGATGTTGATTTTATTTGCTTCGGCTTCAGGCCTGAAAACACAAACTCATCCAGCTTATTAGAGGCAATTAAGCAGCAGACAGACAGAAGGAAGGTGGCAGGATCTCACCTGCCCATGGGTCCCACGGCGACGGTGCAGTTGCCACCCAGGGTCAGGTTGCCACCCTTCGTGAACGCCTCGATCGCTCTCCGCTGGTTCAGGATGATCACCAGGTCCGACACCTGAACACAACACGGTGCATTCAAGGGACCATTCACTATGACACAGAAACTGAGATGACTAGGTTTTGTATGACTCACCTCCACACCGAGCTCAAAGCCTCCACCAAGACCAGCTATGCCAAGAGCTGAAGGTGCCGACCAACCTGAACCCAAAAAACTCGTTACGGTTGAGGTGACTGGTTAAGGCGATGCCTGCTAACATTTTTACATAACTGCTCAGAAGAACTGGTTTGTTTCGATGTGGAGAAGTGCTCCTCAAATGAAAAATATCCACAAAACCTAAAAAAGGCCCTGAAGGAGCAGCTCAGTGTGGCGTGTTCCCCTCCAGCCAGGACAAACTCCAGAACCCTGTGATAATCTACATGAGACACTGAGGGTCAGAGGACGTCAGACTGCACCGGGAACGGGACCATCTGTTGTCATGGCAACGCAAAGAATCACACAGCTAAACAGACAGCAAAGTCACTGTGGGTTTTCACCCACTGGGTGCTGAATGTGAAGGTTTCTACAGGACAAGACAGCAGATGACACAAGGAGATGATACAGGATGAGCAGCTTAGACGCCATGTCCACACCACGACGAGCTGGGATGAAAGGACGAAGACGAGACGGTCATCACAAAGACTGGACAATGGCGTCAAGGAGACAAAATGACTAACAAGACAAGAGGTTGTGGAAGGAGCTTTGGTTCTGTTCTGAATCCTACAGAGAAACGTCGTTTCAAGAAACAAACTGAGGTCTTACGTCTGTCGGCGAGTCTGGCGATGACAATCCCACTGCCTCCTCTGGCGGTGACCATGAAGCCTGCCTTGATGACTGAGATGATGGCCAAACCTTCAGCCTTCGCTATAATATGAGCTGAAACACAGAAAACACACATGTACCCAAAGCTTCGTTGACAGAGGGATGATCTACAGCAGGGATGCTCGTTACCAGGGATAAGTTTGTCCGGTCCGGTCCGGTTAGAGATTTGAGTGAACTCTCTCAGGATCTTGGCGGCTTTCTTGGCCTCGGACTTCAGGTTGGACGGGATGGGATTCACTGAAGACATGAACATCATGGAGCTTAAAAATGGCACATTTACACCTCACCCAGTCAACCCTGGAGCTAAAGAAAGAACCCAGCCAACATGTGCACACTGAGCCTTATGTGGGTTCTGTTCAGGCTGGAAGGGTGCCTAATGGGACTGGGTTTAAAAGGAGCTTCCTGAAAGGACCCACTTGACAAAATACAACCCAACTAGTAGTTATTGGGGGTTCTGAAATAAATAAAGAGAACCAGGAACACATCTCTGATCCATAATGGTCCCACTTGGTTCCCAGAATTGTTCTGCATCCAGCCCATCCAGGTAATTCAGTTGCTGTTCAGGGCCACTGTTCAGTCCATTTCCCACTCAAAGGGGCCCAGCAGGTCAACCACCCTTGACATATAGCCAGGTTTACAATGGAATATTCATATGTTGGAATGGCCTAGTCAAAGTCCAGACCTAAATCCAACAGATAAAATGTGGCAAGATCTGAACATGCATGTCCACAGATGTTCTCCACCCCATCTGACTGAGGTTAAGCTGTTTTAGGGAGAAGATTCGTCGAGTCTTTCAGTCTGTAGATGTTCATAGCTTGTTGAGGTGAACCTCAAAAGACCCACAGCTGGACCTGCAGAAGAATGTGCTTCTTTAAGCATGGAACACATCTGCATGCCACACCTTTCAGATTTGATTTTTTTTTTATGATTAAAGGGATCATTGTCCCTCCTCTTCACATATATGCACCGCTGTGTTGCTCTGTCACATAAAGACCCAATGAAATACCTGATCTAATTATCAGAACCCGAGGCATTTCATATTTGAAATGTGTTCAGTTTACTGCTGAAAAAGTCAAAATCTAAATCTAATTACGATTTATTGATCATAAACGGATGATCCAAATTCTGCTCCAGTCCTGTTTTAAACTGCGTGTTAACAGTCTGACTGTAGCCGCCAACGAACCGACAGGCTGATCACATTCCTGCTGCAGCAGCACATTCCTGACCCGGTGACACAGCAGCTTACAGGTCCTCCAGAACATCTTACCACCCCACAAAAAGACCCGGTACTTTATACACGTTTCATGATCACTACTGACTCCTATAGTCACCTTAAAGGGTCCAACATACGACAGAAGAGAAAAATCTGCACTAAAATTGTATTTTTACAAAACACCAAATAAATAAATGAAACAGAAGAACTTTTAATAATAAATAAAAGTAGGTTTGTTTTATTCCTAGAAGCAGCTGAAACTGCTGAAAATGTCAACAAGAAAAGGCAAAAAGCTAAATAATAGAGAACAGATCATAAAAATGTTGAGCTCAGTCAGATTGTTTTGTTGCCAGGCAGAACATTAGTGTCCAACATTAAATCTGTTTGTTTTGGTTTGGTTTCATTTGGACCACCTGGGGGTTCATCTTGCGCCCGTTTGAAGGGCCATGAACCTGCGGTTGGACACCATCTGGGTGTCGACCAGAACACGATGAAGTCTGATCCTTCCAGTACATTTTGTTTATAAACCGGAGCAGCAGGTCTGTGGCAGCAGAACTGCCAAGTGTGAAGGAGAAGACGCAGAGCCTGGAAAATGGAAGTGAAGACAACAAACCGACCAGAAACAGCAGAACAGAACCAGAGGAGGACAGACACTGTCCTCAGATTAAAGGAGACACTTTCTCTACATTAACTTACTTATCTTTCTTCTTCTGGGGAGGCTTTAACTGGCGACAGGTGACCTGACGAGGTGTCTCCTCCTTTCTCTTCCGACCTGTCAGTCGGAAGCTGCGCAACGATTACGTCAGCGCAAAGAGACGCACCTGGGCAGGTGGAAGCTGTTGGGTTATGGCGTTATGTTAGACAGGTTCACGTGCACGTTCCCGTTCCTCCGGCCGCGCATCCACGTGGTGCGTTCACGCTACGTCAGCACCTGTTTGCCCTCCGTTTGGTTCCTCTGGCTGACAAGCGTGACCTTTCATTTATTTATATGGACTAAAAGAAAGGCTAAGGTATAATAATAATAATATGTTTTATCAAACATACACATATTCTAAAATAAAATTATAAATTGTTTATTTCTGGATATATTTATGTAGTAATAATAATAATAATTGGCATAACATTTAATCAATTTAAATTATAAGCTCACAAACTGCTAAATAAATCACAATAAAAAAAGATAGATTTAGATTTTATTAAAACCATTTAATTTCCCCACAGATAAAATTAAAAACAAAGTATTAAATTTAAATTGTGCAAAACTTTTTCACATGATCTACATATCAACATAGCTCCCTTATAAATGACTCTGTAAGGTGATCAACCTGTATCTACAGATGATATTTTTATCTCTTTTTCTTTTAAATCGTTACTTTCTGCAGGCGGCATAATAACCAAAACTACAATGAGATCAAACATGGCAGCTGGTGAAGCTTCAGTTTACAGATGCTGGGTGTATCTGCTTTCTGATGAACCCTACACCATTATACGTGTAATAACACTTTGTTACTGTGCAGTGGTTTATTAGCACATTTTTCAAACATCCACTCAATTGTCTTTGTTTTTCTATGCATTCATTTCTTTATTATTTGGCAGATTTTGTCAACAATCTGTGATCATTTGGTGATTTAATTGTGATTTTTGTTTTAGTTCTTTTAAGTTCTTAAGTTGTCTTTCTAGCTGTTGTTAGAATTAAAGCTGTGTTTTGAGTTATAATCACTGTGGAAATGATTCCTATTGTGCCCAAACCATATTAAAAATAATATGGTTTAATATTGATACTGTTTTTAAAAGAAAAAAAAAAAATCAGATCCAAGGATATATTTTTTAGTTAATTTAAAATGTTTAAAAATGTCTGTATATTTATACATTTATCCACACATTTCACTTTTAAACTTGTGAAAATTTTATCTTCATTTAATGATTGACCTTTTTTCATAGTCAATGCATATTTTGGATGTTTTGTTTAGTAGACAGCATTACAAACAACATGGAGAGAACAAAATACCCCCCAAAAAATAGAGAGATTAAAATATGAGCTGCTTTGATGGGAGAAATGTTTGAATTTGGTAGCTGCTTTCTCGTCTTCTGACAGCAGATGTCCTCAGGAGGGTAGGAGCTCCATCTTGTCCTGCAGGGTGAGGCAGCTGCTGGTGATGTTAGAAGTACTGCTGGAAAGAGAAGGTGCAGGGAGGAACGGGTGGAGGCTGCTGGAGTAGAGCTACAGATGGTGGATGAGGTCAGGAACCTGGGGTCGTCCGTAGCAGCAGGTGGTGCACAGCAGACGTGAAGAAGAGGCAGCGTGGAGAGGATGGGGGCGATTGGCACAGGTGATCAAAGACAGAGGGATACCTGCAGGAGAATCATGTGCAAAGGATGGATGAGGATCGGTTGGATGCAGGATGTTGGAATTAGTTGCCAGGGAGGAAGACCAGAGTGAAGGACCGTGTGGTGTGGTGAAGGAAGCAGGTAGATCTTTACCAGAGATGCGATTCCTCTCAACTTCACTCATTTCCAAAACATCTCAGACTTTTAACTGAAAATCCTTTAGTGTTCCTGCTTTTGCTTGAAAGGTGCACAGAGACTTCTTTGTTTTAGGATTCTAGGACATCTACAGCAGTAACTTTTCCAAGCTGATCCTGTAACTACAGCAAACTGCTGGAGCTGCTGCTGTGAGAGGACATCAGGCGTTTTTTTTGTTGTTTTTTTTTGCCTGGCAGTGAATATTTTTAATATGAAAAATAAATAAAAGCTATTTTTTATTCATTCATGTCATTTTGATGACAGAAAGGAAAATCAGACATGTTTAAGGTAGTCTCTAATATTTAGAAATGAAGCTCTCTGATTTTTTTTTTTTTTTTTTGTGAAAACCACTTCATGATGTGATTTATAATATTTTCTGACACATTTTTTCAATGTTGAGGTATAAATAAATTCACATGTTTTTTGCAGCAATTTGGACAATGCTAAAAACTGACAGAAAGTGAAGCTAAAGAATCGTGCAGAGGTGGCTGAATTTCAGAAGAGATTTCAGGTTTTTAATGATCCACATTTCCTCCTGCTCCTCTCATTTTTTTCTCCTCGTCTATTTCCGATCAACCTCCTCGTGTTTTTATAATTTGCCACGGTTCCTCCTCTTTAAATAGCCTGCAGGATAAACAGCCCTCTGCCGGCAGCCATCAGTCTCTCTAACGTGTTTCCATTCAGAATGTATCTGTGTGAGACCACCCAAACTCCACAGACCCGTCCAGGCCTCCCCACTCCCACTCAGAGTCCTCTATGGATCTCCTTCACTTTATAACCAGTAGAGTCTGGAAACTATTGTTTAATTAAAATGATTTACAAGCCATCCTTTATCCACTTCAAGTCATCCTCTATGCTTTCCAGGTCCACCATCCTTCAGGTTCTTCAGTCCACCCAGGGTTGTCCTCCAAGTGCATCAAAGGTCTTCACTGTTTGTTTTGAAGTAGAATATTTGAAGTTGAAGTCTCCTTCCAGGTCTGGTTCTGCTTGTTGCTTTTCTTGGGGAGTCCAGCTTGATGGGACCAGTCCTCCCATGCTTCTGCTTCCTGAGACCTGTTGGGAAACCTTTGAGATTTTAGCACCAAGGAGGTCTTCTTCATTTCTCTCTTTTAACAGCTTACCCATCAGTTTCATGGCAACCTGAATCCCATCCAGTCTTTTTACCGGGTCATCTCCAGTCCTAGGCTGTAGTTCTCTAATAAGCCTGTGACCTGAACCTGGGTCATTGGTGTCCATCTGAGGTCATCCACTCCTCTAATCATCAGCAGAACAGCTGGAACATCTGACCTTCTAAACACTCATTGGTGATAAAAATCATATTTCTGCTCATATTTACAGTTATTTTGTGTTCAGCTTTGTTGTAGTTCTGTTTTCATCTGATTTTATTTCTCCAGTGCTGTTTTACTCCTCATGCTTGTAGTTTTGTTGTAGTTTGCTGCTATTTTCTGACTCTAAGTTGTACTTTAAGTCTCCTGTTGCCCTAGTTTACTCTTTGCAAGTGGTTTAAACAGCTTTATGGCCAATTTGTCATGTGATGTTTGAGGTGTTTTGCCTGTTCAGCCTCACTTTGATCATATTCTCACATTTTTATTTGATTTGTTTGGAAACATTTCAAATTTTCTTTCTTACGGTGAATGTCAATCTTGTTATTTTCTTGTAGTTGTGTGGGCTGACATTTGTGTAGCATATTTCAGGTTCCATCTTGGTTATTTTTGTCCCTCTGGGCATGTTTTCAGTGAAATCTTGTGACACTGTTCGGCAATTTTTTTTTTTTTGGGCATCTGGTGCTTGACATCAACTCCAATGTTGTTCATTTTGCTTGAGTATCATCACTTTCTGCAAAATCTTAATAGAGGAAGGATTTATTTTACTCTGATACCTCTAAACAATATCCAGTGTTCGTAATAGCTGTCAGAGTCAGAGTCCACCTGTGTGTTATTTAATATCAGCATTGATGCGGTTGTTCTCAGAAGTTCATTGGAGAACAATGGAGAACGACTAGATCATGAAGACCAAGGAACACAGAAGACAGGTCAGGGAGAAAGTAGCCAAGAGGTCCATGGTAACTCTGGAGGATTTGCAGAGATTCACAGCTCAGGTTGGAGAATCTGTCCACAGGGCTACTACTAGCATGGTGCTCCTTAAATAGAGCAGCACAAAGTAGGAAGTTGAAAAAAACCACGTAGAAGACACACCAAACATGTTGAAGAAGATGTTCTGCTAAGATGAGACCAAAATGTAACTTTTGACCTACATAAGTTTATGTGTGGTGAAAAACTAACAATACACGTCACCTTGAAAAGACCATTCCTACAGTGAAACAAGGTGGTGGCAGCATCATGCTGTGGGAAGCCTTTCCTCAGTAAGGACAGGGAAGCTGGTCAAAGTTAATGGGAAGATGGACTGTGCTAAATCCAATACAGTCCTGGAAGAAAACCTGTTAGATGCTGCAGAGAACTTGAGACTAGGGTGGAGGTTCCCCTTCCAGCAGGACAACCACCTTAAACATACAGCCAGAGATACAATGAGAGGTTTTAGATCACGCAGATTCATGTATTAGAATGGCCTACTTAAAGCCCAGACCTAAATCCAACTAAGGATCTGTGGCATGACTTGAAAACTGAAGCATTTCATCCAATCTGACTAAGCTTGACATGTTTTGCAAACAAGAAAGGGGAAAAATCTCAGCCTCTGTCTCTTGTCCAGTTCTACAGATCCAGGATGTCATCATTTCCCATCGCAGCCCAGTTCTTCTGTCCACTAAAACCATCTTGAATCCTGGAAAAATGTGAGAAATGTTGCACATCCATGGAAACGCCCTGCGGTTTCTGTGCGAACAAACCGGGACACAACTGCAGCAATTAGTGATAGACTGTTAACGAACATGTCTCACACGCACAGAAACCTCACCTGCCCACGCCCCCGGGCCGTCAATCAAAGCTCTGCTCCCAGGTATGGGAGCTGTGCAGTGTCTGTGATTTCGTGCCTAAATTAAACGCTGGAATGTGTTTATTTAAAGAAGCTACTGTTAAAGTGTGAGTTTGTGTGTTTAGACGGTAGCAGACCTGGCTGAGGTACAGGAATAATTCATCACAGGTTAGTCATTACCTGCCACAGCTGTTAGTCACCTCATTGATCTTTCTGCCCCTTTTGTTTCTGCTCATATAACTTCAGCCTTGCTGACCTCCCAGCAATGCTGCTCGGTGTAATAATGGAGCTATAAATACGCAAGGCAACACCTGAGACCCAACGCGTCAACAAGAGCAGCATCCTTCGGGTGTTTTACTCCAGAAATCAAAGCCGGCCGTCTCTCAGAGCAGTGCGCTTTCACCCGTCTAAAAATAGGAAGGCTATGAGTGGATGCAGATGAGATGGAGGTTTGAGAATGAGCAAATGGAAAACAGGTGAAAAGACAGCAGGGCGGCCCCGTGCACAATCATGTGGACTGGGAGAAGTCAGGGTCTCTTCCACAGTTATCTCATGAAAAGCAGAACGCTTTGCTTCCCAAACTCTTGCTGAACCTTGCCAGAGTCATCTGGAAATCAGGTGCTTGTGCCCGAACTTCCTCAAAGCAAGAGAGAAAACAGGCTGGAGAGACTGTGACTGAGCAATATTAATGTTAGAGATGAAGTTCCTAAAACTCACATGTTCAAGGGAATTCATTGTTTAGGGTTTTCTCTACTGTTTTTTTAATAATAATTAAGTTTTTCTGCTCACTCTGCACAGTTACAAAAGAAGATCCTAAAGGTCCCCCCCCCATAAACCAAACCTGCAGTAAAATTACCCCAGAGACTCAGAAAACAGGAGCTGGTTATAACCCCTCGCCCACAAAACGCCTTCAATTACAAAATGCAGATGCATACAAATATATACGGTATATAAAATACAAACAACACAAATTAAGCCTGTCATCGCTATGGAGGAATTTCCAGTGTTGCTTTATTTCATCAAGGTTTCTACACAAATATCACAAGCTCTCACCAATGCATTCAGTCAGGTTGAGATCTGAACTTTGACTTGACCACCTGATTCTGTTTTCTTCAACCGTTGTGTTGAAGATCAGCTGCTGTGTTTAGGATCATTGTTCTGTTGATGGCCAAGTTTGGACCAAGCTTCAGCTACTGGACTTACAGTTGACTCTAAAATAAATTGGGTTAAAGAGGAGTTCATAATCCACTTAGTAACTGCAAGGTCCACATCATAACACCTCAACCACCGTGCTTGACAGTTGGTTTGCATGTTTTTCCTGATATGCTCTGTTTGGTTTTCTCCAAATACGATGCCGTGGTGCACGATGGCCAAACATTATGATTAGGAACCGTCTGAAATGTTTTTCCCTTTTGAGTAAGTCTTTCTCTACAAGGATGGGCTAGATGATGATGTCGAAAATATGATTTTAGAAGATCAGTTTAATTATGTCTTGACATAATATGATTTAAAAATGTTTGTTCTGAGTGACCCAGAGCGATTCAGCTCCTAACTGAAGCCATGATGAAGACCACGACTAAGACCCTGACCCTAATTTAAGAGCTTGACTAAAATTCTGATAAAAGCTCTGACTGGGAAACCAGTCCCTGGACTCTGGCCTTGCTTACCCTGAGGCCCTAACCTAAAGATTGTCCACCAAAGCTGATCCATACCAGATCATCACAAGACATCAGAATCAGAATCAGAATCAGCTTTATTGCCAAGTTCATACATACAAACAAGGAATTTGACTCCGGTACACTTTGCTCTTTTGTTCTGTTTTTGCATTACAGAATATACAAATTTACAATTTACAATGTACAATATACACATATCTAATAGAAAAGGTGCATTTGCAACATCTGTATGCTGTTGTTTTGTCCTCTATTGAATGTTCATCAGAGAAACAGCCTGGGGGAAGAAACTGTCTCTGTGGCGGCTGGTTTTAGTAAACAGTGCTCTGTAGCGGCGGCCTGTAGGTAAAACTCTAAACAGTTTATGTGCAGGGTGTGTGGGGTCGGCAGAGATTTTGGCAGCTCTTTTCTTGACCCTAGACCTGTATAAGTCCTGGATGGAGGGAAGGTCAGCTCTGATTATTCTCTCTACAGTCCTGATTATTTGTTGCAGTCTGCACCTGTCCTGTTCTGTGGATGATCCAAACCACACTGAGATGGATGAAGACAGGACAGACTGAATGATGGCAGTGTAGAAGATGACCAGCAGCTCCTGTGGAATGTTGAACTTCTTTAGTTGCCTCAGGAAGTACAGTCTCTGCTGGGCCTTCTTCCAAACAGTGTCTATGTGTGAAGACCATCTCAGGTCCTCAGAGATGGTGGTTCCTAGGAACCTGAAGTGGTCCACGGCCGATACAGTGTTGTTGAGGATGGTGAGGGGGGTGTATGGGGGTGGTGTTCTCCGAAAGTCCACCACCATTTCCACAGTCTTGAGTGGGTTCAGTTCAAGGTAGTTCTGACCGCACCAGTGTACCAGCCGATCCACCTGCTGTCTGTATGCAGACTCATCACCGTCCTGGATCAGTCCAATGACAGTGGTGTCGTCTGCAAACTTAAGGAGTTTCACGGACGAGTCCGATGACGTGCAAGACATGGTGTTGGTTCCAAACTGGATCCATAAAAAAACAGCAAAGAACCAGTTTGGTCTTCTGCAGCCAAAGAGCTAACTTGGTACCACTATCTACACAGCTTGGTGTCATTAACGCTGCAAATGCTTTTCTTATTGTCAACAGACAGATTTATAAATGCCGTTTTCAACATCTCTGAGTGTTTGGGAACTATTTCCAGTCCTCACGGCATTCCTGATCCCTGAGTGCATTTGTAAGCAGAGCTGCAACAGGAGCCAACAGGCTGGTGATATTAAAAAAACAGACGGTGTTTATGAATGGAGTGAGGCATGTGTTTGTAGATTCAGCTGCAAATGAAGATTGTGAGCACAGCTCTGTGTTTCACATTGACCTACATTTCCTACATGGCATCTGATAAGAACGCAAGCAGCAGGAATATGAAGGCGTCTGTTATTTTAGTAATGATCCAACTTAAAGCCCAGATTATCTGACAGTTTAAAACGTTGAGGCTATAAACAAGGAGCTCACATTTTTTTATTTGCTGTTCTCCATGAGTTGGGCTTCAGCTCCTGAAGAAAACAACCCAACATGGGCTGAAACGGAGACAGAACCAGTTCACATTTTCTCAACCTCAACCTCTACCTCTGGTGCCGAATAAATATGAGCCCAAGTTTAGCACTGGAACCCAATATGGCACTGAACAAGTCCAGGACCATGAAGCTAATCCAGACCTTACCTTTATGCAGGGGTCTCAAACTGAACCAAGCCAAATGAAGGTGTGAAAATGTTCTCCTTTGCTGAGAACCCAATGGAGATCCTGGCTTTGACCTTGACTAGCTCTTAGACATACCAACAACTTTACTTAGACCATGACTTTGACCCAGACAAGCCCCCTAGGAGGCCTCTGATCAGCTTTCGGATCAAGGCTGAAAATCAAAAATGGAGCTACATGAAAACATGCTGGAGAACTTGCTGCAACAGATGGCTGCCGACACTCTAACTGCTTCACTGTGATGAGATAAATGTGAGCTGTTGCCAAATCTCCAGCAGAGCTGGTCGGGTGGCAAGGATACACACGCACACACACACCTTTGATAGTTTACTGAATTACAAAAAAATGACTGCGAGCAATTAATGCAGATTGAGCAAATAGACGGCCAAACTGATCATTACCTTGTCAAAATTATTGTATTATAACTATTATAGGTTAGATGTGAGTTGTTACCGAACGAGTTCATGTGGCAACACTCAAACAGGTACAGCTGTGAACATGTTTCTGCATTTCTTTTACATAATTGAAGCTTTTTTTCTGCCTAAAGGTTCTGCAAACACACTTAACATGTGTCCATCATTATTTAGATGTTTCTTAGAATGGAGGTCAACACTTAAAGAAGCATGTTGGCATGGGTAAGGAGGGTAAAGGTTCAATTCAGAGGAAATATTCACTTTAAACCTGAAACTGTCCAGGAGCCAAAGTCAACAAACATGCAATGTGGTTCACCCTGTCGAAGACAAACACCAGCTCCACCAGCAGCAGCCTGCAGTTCAGATCGTTTCCAGCCAGCTCTGCCTCACCCGGCGGCTTGACTCAACTCTTCTTCACCTGCAGGCATGGGCACATCACAGATGGCAGGCAGCAGGTGAGGGCACCCCCTCTGTAAAGGGGGACAAAATTAAATTCTTTAAAACATAAAGAATTTCATAACATAAGGAAACAAAAATCAATTAAATTACTAAAAAGTCATCAAACCATTAATGAAAACAAATTAAAGGTGCCTGGAAATTACAAAATGACAACAAAGAGACACAAAATAGCTAAAAAAAAGTACAGAATTTTAAATAAAACAAATGAAAATTTACACTGTAGCACAACTAAAGCATGAAACAACCCATAATAACTGCATACTACCCCCAAGAAACATCAGTCATTAAACAGACAAAAACTGACATAAAACAACTTAACTGCACAGAAAAAAAGAGACATTATACTCTCCAAGCAACTGCAAAATGATCTAGAATTGCCACAACGAAGGAAAACCATGGTTTAAAACAACCGAACACTGGCCATAAATACATGAAAAACTAGCTACAAATCAGTTTAAGGCATTGCTTTTCAACATGAAAGAGACTAAAAAATTACCAAAAAAAACCCCAAAATTACAACTACTTTAAACTGGTATAAAACCACAAAACACCTAGAAATCCAAAGAAATATCCAAATAAAATGATGACCAACCAGTGCAAAATAAGAGGAAATGACCAAAATATGCTTTAAATGCAATCAAATTGTCATGGCTTGTGAAATGGAGGACCCCAGAATGCAGACTAGCAGGCCGCATGACGGTAAGTGAAAAAAGGATTTAATGAATAAAAAACAAAAACTCACTCATGGAGGAGGCAGGAACAAAACAAAAACAGGCAGGCGAGACAGGCCTGGCATGATCCGAAAAAACAAGACATGAGTATGATCGAGAGAACTAGACATGAGCATGATTTGAAAATGATTCCACGATGAATAACTGAACATGTGTGTATTTATGGAGCGTGACCAGGTAAAACAAGAAGACAGATTAACTAGGTGCAGGTGAACCGAATAAAGTTGATTGACAGGACAAAACGTGGCTTGAGCAGAACGGAAACGCTTGAATACAAACTAACAGAAACTAGAAAAACATGAAAAGAAAGCATAACCAGGAAAATAATAAACAGAAGCATGATTCAAAAACTTAATTGTGAAACAGACCAACAAAACCCAAAAACACCCACAAATCATAACACAAATAGAGCATAAAATGTAATAAATGAAAAAACACTAGAATCTGAGGTCATGCATCCTACAAACCTAATTTAGTTAATTAAAAACAGTTATGAAGACTAAAAATGGACTAAAATTAAAACCTTAGAAAATTTAAAAGTGAACTGGAGACATGTCATGTGCCAGCCTGCTTCAAGTCCTCCACCATCGTCCCTGTTCCCAAGAAGCCAAGGACCACAGGGCTTAATGACTTCAGACCCGTCGCCCTGACCTCTGTGGTGATGAAGTCCTTTGAGCGCCTTGTGCTCTCACACCTAAAAGACATCACCGACCCCCTCCTTGACCCCCTGCAGTTTGCCTACAGAGCCAACAGGTCTGTAGATGATGCAGTCAACCTAGCCCTTCACTTCATCCTCCGGCACCTGGACTCCACAGGAACCTACGCCAGGATCCTGTTTGTGGATTTCAGCTCTGCCTTCAACACCATCGTCCCAGTTCTGCTACAGGAGAAGCTCTCCCAGCTGAGTGTGCCCGACTCCACCTGCAGGTGGATCACTGACTTCCTGTCTGACAGGAAGCAGCGCGTGAGGCTGGGGAAGCACGTCTCTGACTCCCTGACCATCAGCACCGGTTCCCCCCAAGGCTGTGTTCTCTCTCCTCTGCTCTTATCCCTGTACACCAACAGCTGCACCTCCAGTCACCAGTCTGTCAAGCTTCTGAAGTTTGCGGACGACACCACCCTGAAACCTCACGCCACAAGAACAGTTTTTTCCCATCTGCCACCAGCCTGGTTAACAAAGCCCGGAAACCACACTGACACTCTCCCTTTCCCCCACACCCCCCCTTTTTTTGCTGACAGGACACTTGTAACTTGTAACTCTATGTGTTACATTAACGCTCAGCTTGGACTCCTGCTTTACTTGCACTGCTTTACTTGCACAATGATCACCTGCACTGTTGTATTGCTCTTGCATCTTATACTGCTCTATATTTACTCTCACTCACTTAAAACTGTGCACATATATTTATATTATATTGTAGATATGTTTATACTGTTTAATTTGTACTGTATTGCACCGACTACGCCAAAACAAATTCCTTGTATGTCCAAAAACGTACTTGGCAATAAAGCTTTTCTGATTCTGATTCTGAAGAAGATCATCCTAAACACTAAATCACCACAAACTAAGGAGTCTAACCATCAGATCTGACCTGTTAACCTTGCATGTATATGTCAGCCACATACTGGGTTGAACTCTACAGAAGATTATGGACACAAACGTTCAGTCAGGATTTTCACAGGGAAAGACTAAATTAAGGTTTCATCTGATTTTCAAAAAATCAATTGACTGCTCAACCAAACTCAAAGATTGAGATTCCAGCAGCGAAATTATAATTCCATCTCAAACCAGTTTGTCACTCAGCACGCCTCTCCCAGTAGCAGCCGTATTAATTAAACTGGAAGGAATCTCTTTGACGCCACGGCAGGAAAACCTTCCAAGGACGTGACGCCACCAGCAACATATCATTACGTGGATTCTCCAGTTAGACATGAGTGGCTCTAAGGATGACGTGAAGTTCATCACAACCAGCCAGGAGCAAATAAAGTGCATCTGCCTTTTAGCTTTTCTTTGATCAGACTTGAATAAAGAGTCTCAGTTTGGTATCAAATGTGTGTCTTTATTTCAGTATGTACATATTGCACAGAGGGAGGCAGCTTGAATAATATAAATATATACTGGAATAGCTCTATAATTATCAGCTACTTTAATGCATTAAGAACCAATGAACACATTATGGATCCATCTGTCCTACAGCTCTGAACAGTATGTGAAAAATTGCTCATGGTCCATCGTCCAAAATAAATCAAACACTGATAGAAATGTCCCAGGTTTGTTTCCAGAATAGGCAGCTCCATCAGAAACTGGCAAAACCACAGGTTTCTTGTTGCTGTAGCGGAAAGCACAGCGGTAGTAAGAAGTAAACCTTGGTCAACTAAAGAGACAAAAAGCCTTGGTGTCAAGAATTCAGCGGAGTTCTTTATGTGAGTACAATGGTGGAAGATTCAGTTAATCTAAGCCGCTAGTCCAAGCGAGTGATGAAATCAGGCAAACTACGTCTACTGGGCTGCAGGAGTCTTTGAAGGAGGTTCTCAGATCAGTCAGAGTTCATCTAAAGGTGGCTAAAAGGTGCCGTAAAATTCCAGAGAATTCTTAGTTGCTGGAAATGAACAGCTTGGTCTTTGGTTGCAGGTTGACATTGAGTTTCTGTTGGGTTCATAACTTCTACTGCTGATCATCAGAGGGGATGGACCTGGATTATGATGCCCACTTCCTGTGAAAATGCTGTAGAGAAGAGACAGAAGAAACAGGGAAGATAAAGACCGCATTGTGCTTAACCAAACACTATGAAGGCCTGAAATAACAGACCTTGATTTCAGGAGGGTAAACAGATACCAGAAAGAGGACAGATGCTGTGTAAACATAATCTGTATTTACCCTTAACTCCATCTCTACTCCTAAAGTTCTAATCTCACGTTGACTCCACCACTTTGCTCTATCCTGACTTTACATAAAAAATTTGGGGCAGCATTACCATTAGTGTAAGACTAAGCAAGCTATTCTCAATTGTCTTCGCTCCACACAACTTTAATTTTAGAGAACATACTGGAGACCTCATCTTATGAGTTTAAGGGTTTAGATGAATCTACAGACTGCAGGTGCAGAAGACCTCTTATTCTTTGGCTTTTACAAGTTCTAAACCACCTCATTTCAGCTAGTGGCATTGACCGTGCTTCAGGACTAGTAGTTTCACCAGGTTCTAAAAGGGTCAAATTTCATTGCCATTTTAGGGCCAACCATGGCTAAAACATGATTTTTTTCACAACAAATTGCAAAAATAATATATTTCAAATAGGAATTTAACGTTATGGTTATTCCCAAAGAGTTGTTGGCTGAAGACCTGGGATGAAGAAGAAGAATTAACTGGTCTTCCATCAGGTTCTGCAGGATTGTTTTTGTTTAGCTTGGTTAAATCTGACATCACCATTTGGAGATATCTTCAAGAGAGCTTAGGAGATTTTTATATCTGAATGATTCATGGAGCATCAAGGCTTCCTATGTGAAAAAAAAAACCCGCTGATCTGACAATAGCCAAAAGTTCAAGAAAAGTCCAAAGAAAAACTGAAAGACCTTCAGAAAGCCTGAAGAACTACTGATGAAGACGAATTAAGAGGTTTACAGGAAAGTCTGGCTGCTTGGAAGAAATGAGGGCTGGATCAAGATAACAACTCATGTGTTATAAAGTGAACAATGTTCTCATTTTTATTGTATTCTGTCATCGCTAATGATGCTGCTATGGATGATGGATGATGCCACGTCTTTTCTCACACTGCTGGAACATTTTCACACGTGCATTGGTCATTACATTTATTTCTCTGTCATTCTGAGTAACTGTTTCTCCCACGAACACCAAAAAGACAATCAGAAACCTTGAGTTTAATGGGTTTTGGATGTGTGCGACCCAAGGTGATACAGTTACACATTTTCTTCACAAACACTTGATGGTCTACAAATTGGACTGATCTCTAGATACAGAAGAATCTCCTGTAATGTGATTTTATTAAATTGTTTTATCACCATCAAGCCTTGGTAGTATTTTTAAATCAAATTAAGCAGAAACCTTTTGGTTTGGTTGACAAACAAAGGCAAACAAGTTTTAGGACAGCTACATTCTGAAGAGGAAATGAATGTTCTTGTCATTTGCAGATTTTTGACTTGTAAAATTTATTTTGCGGCTAATTTCCAACATTCTGTCTCTTGGGCATTTGTTATGTGCTTAACAAAATCTGTATTTTGCAGAAAATGTTTTCTTGTGGTCTTGTGTTCTCTGCTCAATGGGCGGTTTGCCTGCAGCACTGCAGGCATATCAGGAAAAGATGTTAATCCCGTGTTTGGGTTGGTGTGTGGTTGGCAACGCTGGGCAAAAACAAAACGTTATGTGTGGCAAAAATGCTTTTCTTCACCTTTAGGAAAATACAAAAGCGTTGTTGTCAACAGGGCCTTAGCCCTAAAGCTCTGAACATTACTGTTTAGGATTAGTTGAATTCCATCATTTATCCGTGAGACTGATGTAGCTTTGGTTTTACCTGGCATGACATTTGAACTCTGCGCATCTGGCAGTGAGATAATCTGCAGTCACGCTCCTCCTCAGGGAGTCTGGATGATTTCTGGATGTATATTTTACTCTGTGTACATGAATGTTGACGCTCAGTCTTACCATCTCGGGGTCTGTTTATCTCTCTGCACAGCGAGGGCTTTTGGCCAGTTGAGTCAGCAGACGAGCACATCTTTTATAAACTGCAGCAGAAGGAAACAACAAAGCATGTTTATGTGCGACTGAAAAGCAGCTTCTAAAAGCAGACACGACCTGCAGCTCCAGCATCATGAGGACCCGGGTGTACCTAGCCTAGCTCAGCACAAGATAATACGTTTAGCCTGGAGCAATGCTGTCTGACTTGAGAGATGTTGAAAATAAAAATAACTTATGTCACTACAATGCTGCAATTACTACCTTCACAAATTCTATGTATTAAACACCAAACATTCAAATGTTAGCGTGCAATTCATTTATTTAAACTTTGATTTTTGTATACCTGGATATACAATGTCTTGTGAAAGTAAAATCTAAAAGGTTTGGCATTCACTGAGCCAATACTTTGTAGGACCAGCTTTTGTTGAAGCTCCAGCTGCAGGTTTTTGAGGTTAATGGTCTTCCAGCCCAACGTGTTAGTTCAGGTGGACATCTCTGTCCCAGTAGGTTTGCATTTATGCTGTAAATTTTACATTTTCAGATGTTAGATTGAACAGAATTCTATTATAACTTATGTTTTGCAGTTTGTGGTCGTCATGGGACAAAAAGTAAGAAGTTAAATGGGTTTGATATTCTCAAAGAGTTAATATTATAAGGATTATGTCAGTCTGTGTCTATCTTTACAAATTCCTGAATTAAAAAAACACAAAAAATATTCTTTAAACATTATTTTCTTTTTCAAAAAATCAGTGATTTAGAATGTTAAGTCACCTGAGCAACACAGAGATGATTTACAGGATTCACATGACTGAATCAGACAAGTATAAATCCCTGGTTGGGTTGTAAATCAATTTGTACAGTCAGGTCTGTGTTGTTTAGCCATTATATGCATGGCACATTAAGTTTCATCTGTTAATGCACAATGGCAACAACACCTTGTGGTGAGGTTATGAAAGCTAAACTTAAGTAAACAATTTCCCACCAGTGCAGTCTGACAAGCATCAGCTAACAACCTGTCAGCAATATGTAAACAACCACTAGACAAGTTTGAACCTTCCCAGCTCCTGTAACTTTCACATTTAACAGAGGAAAATTTAGTTGCTCACACATCCAGATACACGGGTTCACAACTGTGCAATTGTTGGGACAGTCATAAACAATAATGCATTTCTGGGACACTCAATGACCATTACAGTATTTTGTACTTCACAGAAGCTTCAGATAATTATGAGACAGCATGATGAAACTGGACATTGGTCCCCAATATATCTTCATGCTATAAATGCCTCTTTTCCACGGGCTAGTTTTAGGCTCCGCAGGAGAAGCATAGAGGACAGACACTGCTGTCTAGACTGGTGAAGCTCCAGAGTTTGCCTGAAGAAATTACAATTTTGGGCTTTATGAGGAAGCTTTTGTCTCAGCCATGACAATAATGAGGAGAGGCACTCTAAAATGCAAAATTGTGGATTTCTGACCGCTGTGAAGTGAAGTAGGATGGATATTAGATTTTCATGCTCCATGGATTCAGTGGGCTCTTCCTCCGGTTTGACCCAATGCAGGCAGTCTGTTTACGGGCAGCTGCTTTCTGCCTGCTCCTTCCTCCTGCAGACGCTGGTTCTGTTAAGAACCGTCAATAAATGTCCGAACCAAACACGCTGATATTGTTTTGTGTGTTTCGGGGGAAATGTTTGTGTATCTGAACAGCTGACTGTATATGTGATCAGCTGATTTAGGATATTTAAATTCGGTTTGGTTGGGGTGTGGAGTTGGTGAAAGAGTTGACAAAATTCACTGAAATATTTAAACTTTTTTTCTGCAAGCTGTATGCTAGGCTTTGACAGTAGAAGGACACTGTTAAGTCAACCTACAGGCTGAACTTGGTTGTTTCGTGAAAATATTTCACATACAGTACATTAAAGTTCTTTATTGCATTAAGGCAATCACACTGTCATGGTCAGGTTTAATATCACTTTTTCTTATTAATACAAGTGAGTTTCATTTGATTGATTTGGTTCAGGAAAATACTTGGAGTAGTTAAGATATCGCAAGATTGTACTCACTGCTTTCACTTATCCAGGACCGGGTTATAGGGGCAGCAATCTAAGCGGAAACGTCCAGACTTCCCTGTCCCTAGACACTTGCTCCAGCTCCTCTGGTGGAAGCCTGAGGCATTCCCAGGTCAGCCGAGAGACATAGTCCCTCCAACGTGTCCTGGGCCATCCCCCTAGGCCTCCTACCGGTGGGACGTGCCTGGAACATTTCCCGAGAGGGGCGTCCAGGCGTCCAAATGCCTGAGCCACCTCAGCTGATTCCTCCGATGGCCGAGCTCCTCACCCTATCACTTAGGGAGTGCCCGGCCATCCTGCGGAGGAAGCTCATCTCAGCTGCTTGTATCCCGGATCTTATTCTTTCAGTCGTGACCCAAAGTTCACGTAGATTGACTGGTAAATTGAGAGCTTTACCTTTCGGCTCTGCTGTCAATCTTCCACTCCACTCTCTCCTCAATTATGAACAAGACCCCAAGATACTTGAAGCAGGAACACCCCTCCAATCCAGGGAGGGCAAGCCACGCTTTTCCGGTTGAGAATCATAGCCTTGGACTTGGAGGAGCTGATCCCCATCCCCAGACCCCCTTCTGCCCTTGGCTGCTCTTAGAAATCCTGTCCGTGAAAGTTATGAATAGGGCTGGTAACAAAAGGCAGCCTTGCCTGAGTCCAACAGCACCGGAAGCAGGTCCAACTAAATGTCTAATAAAGGGCCCTTGACTTGTACTCCTGGAGCGTCCCCCACATGGAACCACGAGGGACACGGTTGAATGCCTTCTCCAAGTCCACAAAACACATGTGGACCAGTTGTGCAAACTCCCATAAGCCCTTGAGCACCCTGTAGAGGCTGTAGAGCTGGTCCAGTGTTGCACGGCCGGGACGAAAACCACACTGCTCCTCCTGAAGCTGAGGTTCGACTATCAGCCGGACTCTCCTCTCCAACACCCTGGCATAAGCCTTCCCAGGGAGGCTGAGGAGTGTGGTCCCCCTATAGCTGAAACACACCCTCTGGTCCCCCATCTTGCAAAGATGGTCTGCCAGTCCAGAGGCACTGTCCCTGACTGCCACGCAATGGTGAATAGGTGTGTCAACCTCTTCAACATCGCAAGTGATGTTGCAATATACAAGTATTGCAGTATACAAGTTACATCACAAGTATATTTCAAGTTTTTTGTGTTAAATTATTAAAATTACTTGCAATGAGCATACTATCTCCACACTGTGCACCAGGCCTAGGCAGTAAAAGAACTTCGCCAGTTTTTTTATTTTGATGATGCATAAAATAAATACTTAAAGTTTAGATTATCCTCTCTAATTTTGGTTTGGATGTGCAGGATGAACTGTGGAAACTTCAGCAAACCTTTAGGTTTCTAATCTTCCAGATGTAGATAGCCGTTTTCTATGGGTTTCCAAGCAACTTGAGGCCGTTAAACAGGAGAAGCATTTCTAGAAAAACAGTTATAAGCAGAGATTTAAGCTAATATCTATCAACTGGATGAATTTGCGATGCTGAATATCTTCATGTACAGACAAAATGATAAGATGATCCTCCCAGAGACATGCACATGTAAGGGCACACATGAACTTGAACAGATATTTCTATCTACACATTCACCTCCTCTCACTCCCAAGACAAACATCAAACTACATGCATGATTTAAAATCATAAGAATTGCAGCTGTTGCGACACGATAGCAGCGTAATACAGTGTGACTGTGTCCTAAAACATGCCTTATCTTGTTCTCTATCTCGTTCTTCCTGCAGTAACATGACTTCCTAGCAAATATTTAGCAACCAGTCAAGATTTAGAATTAAATTTAGATTTAATCTTTTGCAAAACGGGGACATTATGGACGGTACTTTAAACATAAGTGGTTTAATGGTTCTGGTTCTTTGAAATGGGAAATCCACTAATTTAGTGCAGTTTTCCTGCATTGTGAGCCTAAATTGCTCACATTCTTTAACATTGTTTCAGGTTTTATGAGGGCTTTGAAAACACCTACCTAAATAGTTTTTTTCTCCTTCTTGTTAAGAGATGCAATCTGGTATCTAACTTGGGTTTAACTGTCAAACAAATCCGAAACTCTTCAGCTGGATTAAACATTCTCCTGATTATTGCTTTGAAGCGTTAGTTGACTATTACTGTCAGGGGAATTTATCAATGCAGCAACTGTGCAAGCATCATCCTTTGACAGAGGGTTTTGACTTTTAATTCTCAGAATCAGTTTGAGCAAAAAAATCAACAAACCAATGAATGGGCAGTGTTGTTACTTACAGGCGGGGACAGTGCAGTCCCTGGTATTGTTGTACAGTCTGTGGAACTGTTTTTGGCACTGTGGTTTGAAGTAAAGAGGACCTGAGGGCATAAAAAGGCACACATCAGTTAAGCTTTGCTTTGCAGCAGCCATTAATCCTTTGAACATCGTCAGCATCTGTGACTTTAAACCACAACAGTCAAGTTTTTCCAATCCCGACACATGGTTTTGTCTGATAACAGCTTGCTGCACTACTCTGTGAACTGCTTGACCATTATGTGTTGCTTCATGACTATCAGGGAACTGATTTAAACAAGCCTTTGAGGAGCTGTAACCAATACTGGCCAACTTTAAGCATTTCAAATAATTCTAAGTTTCACTTTTTGATCTTTGAACAAATGTTTTTGCCTTATGTGTGTAAAACACTTGTTAGAGTTTATTAGGTTTAAGTTCATGGATAATTTTTAGCATTCCAAGACACTGATGATTAGACAGTACCTGGTGTTAGGATTAGAAGAACATTGTTAGTTTTAGTCCTTTGATGCATTTAGCAAAGTTTAGATATCAGAAGCTCTTTAATTGGTTTATAGGAATTAAATGTTATGGTCGGAATTATGATTATTAATGGTGGGCATTAGCTGTTTGTAATGGTTTATTGATTGACTGACTAAAAACACTCAGGTGTAGGCATTAGAAGCACTTAATTGTTTAGATAAAAAATTTGAGAGTAAAAGAAGTCTGTCAGCTTTAAGCATTAAATCAGTGGTTAGGTTAAGGAATTCAAACCAGGATTAGGATTAGTACTGGTTATGTTGGGGATTACTGAGATAGATGCGCCCGTGTTGCGTGTTTGCTAGACCCAAACACAGTAAGGAAGTGGTGCTGGGTAGAAAGAGACACACTGTGAGCTGTAGTTACACCTCGAATGCTAAAAGCGGATTCGGAAAGGAATCTGTGTTAGAAATAGACCCGAGACACAACCAGGGTGGCATACAGAAAAGACAAGAAGGAATGTTGATGATCGGAGGGTTTGAGAGCTTGAGACCTGAAAGGAACGATGTCTGAAGAGAGAGGTGAGTGGATTTCCGTTTGAAAACCAATCCTTCTGGTCAACTGACCACTATTTGACAAATCTGTAGCCTCACTTGACTGATTTGATGCATAAAAATGCTGGTTACAGTTAATAATTAAAATACCATGGTCATTATTAGTCTTTAGTCACGTTTATTGATTTAAGGGATAAAAATACTTCAGTAGGTTTAGGTATAATGTACACTTGTTTGGGTTTAGGCAGTAGAGGTACTTGCCTAGCTTCAGCCTGTAGTAACGGTGCAGAAATCATGACAGTTCCTGTACATCATAATGAGCTCATTTTATTGCGGTGTTCTAAAGGATGCTCTAGTAGGAAGTCCACCAAAGTTAGGTCCACATAGAAAGTTATTTAATAGCAAGGGAGTGGGAACCTTGGTGTGTCATAGAGACTTTTTTCTTCTGAATTAGAAAACAAAAGCATATAATTTCTTAAGAACTAAGGTTTTCACTGAGAGCCATGGCTAATTAGATGACAGTCATACCTGTTAGGTGTATGATGAACTTTTCCTTGTGCTTTGGATCGCTGAGGTGACGCTCTGAAATAAACCAAACAAAGTGATCAAGGATAGGAACCTAATGCTGCGTTTTTTATTTAACATAAAGATGTCTTTTTAATCTTAATAATGGGTTCAGACCAAGCCTAGTGTGCCACCTTTTTTTTAAAGTTTTGATGCCATTCCATCATTATAGACAATCAAACACTCTCTGGATTGAAGTATTTGCCCACACAGTGTTACTATATGTTTAACCCAGATAGCAAAGCATGATTGGACAGGATGTGGTTGAGAGTTTGCCCTTACAAGATTAGCTGTCTCCTTAAACTTAGACTTGAGCCCAATCTAGCTTAAAATGTACAGAAAACACACATCAGATCCCAACTGCTGATCAGATGCACTGATGAACCTCAATAAAAGCAGCAGTTTTGGAGTTAGCACAATGCCAAGATGGGAGGATATCAACAATGAATTTAGAATACCAACTGTTGCTGCCCTCAAATCTGTAAGTACTATGAACCAATTTATAAACTATTTTTCAATAGACTGAAAGATTATTCTGAAGTGGAAACAATTAAGAGAGTAAAGAGTGAACATCCCAGGAAATTCAGCCCAAGGTCAGGGTGTGCAATGCTCAGAGAAACTGAGCGTTGAATTACTCATCCTTACGGTTTCCCAGTCTGATGACAAAATCTTATTTATCTTCATCAATATTTATCTTTACTGAAAGGTCCTGACTGCATCAGAGTTTTAACTAAATGATTTGTTGTTTTAATTAACAATGACAAACTTGCAACTTCATTTAGGAGCATTCCTGAGGATCCTCAGGTATTGTGCTGTGAGGAAGTGTACATTTTCTTTTTTTTTTTTTTGTATTTTGAAGAGTTCATAGTTAATAATTCAACTTTTTAAAGGACTAAAGTAATGTTACTGTTCAGTTGCTTATTTTGCTTGGAAAGTAAAACTTTATTAGGGGACTAAGATGCATAACAACTATACAAAGGTACATTTTGCTGCACATCAGCCCATCTGAGCATACAGTAGGAAGCCCACACTATAAACAGTATGAATTCAAATGAAGACAAACTGAGATGCTCCAAATTCCCTACCAGGCTTCACATGTTAAAGAAAAATGTGAGAAAAAACTGAAACTGACAGAAAAACCCCCCGAGGAGCAACCTTGTGACATGGCCATGCAGACACAGCACGTGTCTGCTTGTACAACAACACGGCTGCTTCAAGAGGAATTCCTTCTGATTCCATCCCACGAGGCATCTTTAAATCCAAAGGTCTCAGACATAGATGATCTACTGAATGGAGGTCAGCTGTGGTCTGCACTTTATGGCATTTATGACTCCTAAACAAACATTGTCACGGGGCATTAAAACAACCAGTGAGTCAGAAAGGTTAATGATCAGCACCCTGGACAGAGACGGCAGCCATCACACTCCTACACATGTATTTATCAAGGTGGACTCAATAAAAAATCTAATAAAGTGCTCTAATTAGGTGTTTCATTAAACTATATTTCCATCTATTTGTAGAAAAACTGAAGAACATCTTATTGTGGACAGAACACTTCTGTATTTTAAGGTTCTGCGGCAAATTGGCCTCAAATTGAATGAGATATGCTACATATCAAGCAATGTGGTCACAGGGTCACCATTAACATTAATATATGACAAAAAGCATTTCCAACCATGCCTTGGTACTGTGTGTTTCAATATGTGAGAAAGCCATAGTTGCTTCTGCATACTTTTATCTGACTCAACAGGGTGATATTTTAGCTCCGATTATTAAATGTGGAAGAAGACCCAAATCGCCCCTTTAAGATGGGAAGAAACTTGTTTAAATGTTGAAGAACCACTTGGGAACCAAAAAGGATCAGCCTGCCATGAACTGGAGATGCTGGAACACCAGCTTCACATTCTATAGTGAAACAAATAAAACTTCAGCAGGCACTGTGAAGGTGCTGACCAAGGGAGAAGACCACTGCTCCAAAATGGACACGTTCAACCTGAGCTAAAGTCTGCAGCTGCACATATGGTACAAGCCAAAAACCTTCAGGAGAAACGTTTGATGGTCAGACCAGACATAAGCTGTTTGGTCACAATGACAGGAGTACTAAGAACACTGTAGTAACTGTCAAGCATGGTGGCGGTACCATCTTGGAAAGGGTATAATGTGAAGAAAGTCTACCTCCAAATTAAACAGCTTCACCTCAGATCAACAGCTAAATGGTTGAGATTCACACACAGTTGGGCGTTCCAACATGATAATGACACCAAAGACTTCCTAAATGGTTTTGAAATTGATAGAACATGGTTCTGGAATGGCCTTCCCAAAACTCCAGTGTCAAACCTCTTGAAAATGTGGAGATTTAGCCTAAAAGTTGGGTCTTTGACTGGACACCGATTCTGCCAAGAAGAGCGGTCAACTAACCAGCCACAAGGATGCAGGGAGCCACAGTTCTCAAAATGTGGGGGTAGATAGTTTTGGTAGCTCCTGGGCTGCTCTTTGTGGTACTTTTTGTATCAATTTTTTCCAAGTTAAACACATGTTAACTGTGATATAGAGCTAATCAGCACCAGAAACAAAGAGAAGAACCCTCAGATCACAGTGCAACAAGTGCTGGGGGTTCGAGTTCAGTTTGGCTCTGAATTTAAGGATTGGCTAATTGACTTGCTCAGAGAACAACATGGCAGCATGATCACCAAAGGAGTTTTTTTTTTTTTTTCACCTGTGCACCTAAAAGAAAAGAATGGTTCAAATAAATAATTTCAACCCTAAATTAATATGACCTCCATGCCCCTGATGAAGGGATTGAAGAGAGACAAGAGAAGACGTTTTGAACTAAACGTGAGAGATCCATATTTCCACAGTTTCTGCTCCGGACTGTTCAGACTTCTCCAGTTGTGTTTCTTTTTAACTCATAAAAAAGAAAAGTTTTGTGTTCATATACTTCATCAATTTTAATAGAAGATTAAAGTTACAACTGTTCTGCAAAGATCAGTTAGGCTTTAAATGTTTCCAGAAGTCTGGACTATAAAGATCCTCAATCTGAGAACCATTTCAGGGAATAAAATTGCATGAATTTGAATTAAAGCAACAGGTCATTCATTAATGTGGTTCACTGAGTTTAATACCCATGTATTATACTGACTGTACTAACCGTGGTTGGACCTGCTCGGCCTTTTTGGACCCGCCACTTCGTGCCCGCTGAACCCCGCCGGGCCCCTCTTGGACCGACCGATCAGCTGCACCAGGCTGTGGCGGTCCCTGCGCCCCTCCGCCCGTGGACGGGGGCCTCTGTGCTGGGATGCAGCGTGGCAGCTTTCGGGGGTCCTCAGCAGGATGAAGAGGAGGAAGAGGAGCGCGGACAGAACCGAGTGCCGCGGCAGTAGCATCACTGCGGACCTGCAGGGGTCCAACACAAGTTCTCCAAATTAAACTTTGATTTTCTAACATCTAACATTTGTCTGTTCTAAAATATAGATTTTATATTCAATGTTTTAAATTTGAAATCCTCTGCTGCGTCCTGACAGAAACTTCTGCAGGAAAATATTTAGAAGTGACAAAAAACTAAAAAAACTTCTACCCTGCCAGGCATCTACCGACTTTTTGCACTTACATGGATTCATGTTTCGGGTCCCGATCCTAAATTCTGGTCGTATTTCAGAGATGAAACGTGATTCTCTGACTCCTGATGAGGGCTCTCCAGTAGCGGTCAAGCTGGCACAGTTACCTCTCCTCCTGGGCTCTTGGCGCGGCTCAGTGCGCCTCCTCTCCTGCACCACGGAGCTCTGCTGTCTGATCCCAGATTCTCCTTCCCGTCCCTCAGGACCCGAACTTACCACTTTCTCTCGTGTCTCTTTGACTTGTTATCCCGGGTTAGTCTGGATCCAAGCCGCGTGCCGTGCACCGAGTCCCGGTGTCATCTTAGAGTTGCGCGCGTGGCGGAATCAGACAGCTTCATCATCATCATCATCATCATCATCACGAGAATGATCCGGTTCTGCACGCTGCAGCTGGTAAGGATCCGGACCGGGTCATGCCTCTGGGCTGCAGAGGGAGAATAAATCAGTCCTGACCTGTGGGACCTGCAGCTCCGGCTGATCGGTTACTAATCAGAAGGTTCCGAAACAATCTTCCTCTGTTGAAATAATCCTCCGTCTGCTCTGCTCTCCACGCACAACTCAACTCCAACAGATCACGGAAATGAGGAAGAGGAGGAGGAGGCTGGAGGAGGTGCGTGCATGTCTGCGTCGTGCACACGCATTAAACTAAACGTGCACGGCAGATGACAGAGTGACAGCAGAGCTTCCTGTAGCGGCGGTGCAGCACCCCCTCTCAGCGGAGAAAGTGGAAAATGGTGATTACTGGATCTTTTAAAGTCTCCTTGCAACTTCTACCGAGGGAAACTGTTTTCCCATTCTCCCATTTAAGTGTTAGAATGGACTTTGACTAGGCCATTCTAACACATGAATATGGTTTGATCTAAACCATTCCACTGTAGTTCTGGCTGTATTTTTAGGGTGGAGGTCCCGCTGAAAGTTGAACCTCCACCCCAGTCTCACGTCTTCTGTAGTCTCCAGGTTTTCTTCCAGGATTGTCCTGAATTTAGCTCCATCCGTCTTCCGAATCCACTCTGACCAGATTTGCTGCACCTGCTGAGGAAATAGTTTATTCAAAGGGAAGTTCAATGCAAGCGTTCGGCCAAGAAGTTTGCATGCAAGACAAAATATTACATTTTGTTGTATTGCTTTTCATCCTCTTCACAATTACAGAACATTTTCTGTTGTTCCATTACATTAAGCCCCAATAAAACTGATAAAAGTTTGTGTTTGTAACAGGATGAGGGGTGTATATATTTTTGCATGGTTATGTATCTCAAAGTACACCGGATCTATGTTTCAGATATAATGATAAATCAATGGAGAATATATGTGCTGTAGGTTGATTTAAGGTCATTTTAGCCCCAAATAGCATGGAAATGCACCCATAAGATGTCAAAAACCAGCTCAGATTTTACAGATGTGTTTGTTATCTGTGAAAGTAAAACACAGAACATGTTGAACATGTGGCATGAAAGAAAGTGTATTGGGGCCACAATACATTTGTGAGTTTGTACACATTATTCAAATTTTCAGTTTTTTGGTGTTGTTTGGTGCCCCTAAAAAATAATTTGCTTTAAAGAAAAATACATTTAGTCTCTTTTAATCTCACCTCACCAACAACATCCAGCGAAATGTTCCAGGAGGGTCGTTTTTGAGATCCTAAATTAGCTTAGCTTTAGGGTGTCTTTGATAGGATTTCAATCATTACACAAACGGACAATAACAATGCACACAAATCACCTATAGGGAGTCTCTCTAAGGTAAAACAATGTTTTGCTTACAGTCTGCACATACAGCCTTGATGAAGACAGCTGAAATATGCATTGAAACATTAAAACTTCAACTGAAAATAGTACTTGCTTTGAAAAACCCGGTGGCAGCATTCAGATCTACTAGTTTCTGTTGAAATAAAGATTGCAAAAGCATTTTGTTTAAACCTCTTCAAAGCTTCGCAGAAAGACACTTTAAGCACCACCATAACACCACAGGTTAGCACAAAACAAACCACTTAGCAGCGATTAAAACCAGTTGAATATGAAAAAGCACGCACCTCTTTCCGCTGATGTGATCAGCGGCCTGTTCCACCCTTATTTGTTCATCTGCTCCGTCAGGTCTGAACTCTTTTGGCCCGGCTTGATGTGTATGCCTAGGACTTTCATGTAAACATATTTGCTGGTTCCGCAGAAGAAAGGTGATCCACCATGCATCCGGATACAACAGGAATGTGAGTGGGGGACACTGCTGGGTCATACATGTGTGGGAATATTAATGTTATTTATACAGGGTTTAAAGTGAGAGTTTGCAGAGGAATGACAGCCTGTATCTGACACTGGAGGTTGTTTATTCATGCAGGTCACCACAGTAAAGTTTTCTCACAGCCATTAACTCAACTTTGTTCATATCCAGACCTGCACCACGGAGCTCCAGCCTTCTCTACATGCCCGACTTTGGAACATCTCCAAGAACTTTGTACAAACTCCCACTTGAACTCATTAAATGTATTTATAGACATTTTAGAACTTGCTGACTTCTCCAGTTTGCGATATCAGTGGGTCCAACTCTAAGAAGAAGACTGATGCCATTAGAGCTACATGGATGAGTTCTGAAATCAAGTAATTGAAAACGTGGTCTTGAGACCAGGACTGATGTTGAGTACTGCTACACCATGAGATCTTTACTCACAAACCTACATTACATGAAATACATTTTCCACAAGATGGTAGCTATTGGATTTCTAGACTCATGTCTTACATCCCAGGTGGCTGCTCTATCTGAAAATGGAAGAAAAAACACCTGAATACATCCATGAAAACGTTTAGAACATTTTATTTTCTAAAAATGTTTCAAATCCACAAAACGTCCAAGGACCTTCTTCTGTTGGACCCAGTAAATAGGCATTAGTTAAGAAACCTCTATGTGCAAACACCATGATAACCTCAGATCCTGTCTAAGCTTTTCAAGCAACTATAAATCCAATCTACTTTGCTTCAGACTCCAGAATATCTCTTCCTATCAAATGAGCTTGGACCCATAGGACCAAAGGATCAACATATCTAGGAAGCACCTTTCAATAAGCTCTTTAAATTAATTATATATATAATTCCTCATGTTTAATCACCTCTTAAATATGGTCCCACATCTCAGACTGTGGAGGTCTAATGTCTCACATTTTGAATCCCTGAAGGTCCATCAGCTGTTTTCTACAACAGCTTTTAGGCTTTTCAGGGTTTTCCTGAAAATGCATAAGAGACATTTCAGTCTGATTCAAGTGCATTTAACGCACACCGGAGGCTGCGATCAGATAAAACAAGACACCTCTCCCGTTGCTTCTAATTACAGCTCATTGTAGAGTGCCAACTGCATGCAAAAAACGCCTACCTGCAGAGGTGCTCTGCATGCAACCGGAGATGTTCTCAAATCATTTTTGGTGAAAAACCTTCAACATTCTTCTTAAGGTTTATTGAATAGAACCGTTCAAAGGTTTTGGGAATGTTCTCATTATATGTGAGGAGAGGTGTGAATGATATTTGAATAACTCAAGATCCTTGAAGCCTTCTTTAACATCTGACTTTAGGAAAGTCCTTACAGTTTCCTCCAGGCTTCCTGAAGAAGAGTCAGACACAAAGAACTTCGGAGCAGGTTGAGTGGTGGAGAAGCCTGGCTAAGATGATTGAGATGACTAAAAGTTTTGCCAGACTCCCTGCGTGCTACCACTCCACAAGCATTCCCACTGTCAACAAGATATTCCTATGACAACAGCAAAAACACACAGACACACTCACGGAAGATTTCTCTGAATTCTTCTTCACACATGCAATTAAACGGAAAGCCAAGAACAACAGCAGGTGCTTAAAAGGTTTGATTGCAGTCGTTCTCGTGTGTCTGAGGGTCGACGAGGTCTGGATCAGAACGCTGCAGGTTCAGGCCAGAAAATCCCACTCACCCTACCCAGCCCACCCATGACTTCAGTAATCGCTGAACTCCAACACATTACGGCGTAAGGATGAAGTAAAACAAGAGCAGTGATGTTTTTGGCCCAAAATTCAGACAATCATAAACTTCTGAGCCTTCATAATGACATGCATTAAACACATTCAATCAAAGTCGGGATCGTAAGTGACCCGGGGTCGTGGTAAACTATGTGTTTACAGAGTTTTAGGCACCAGACACCCGGACATGTCCAGTTCAAATCATTACAGCTCTATAAATCCAAATGATTGACTCCATGTTGTTCTTGTCTGCTTTATTCCCCACAGACCCAATATCTCAGAACCAAACATGCACCAGAGAGATCCAGAGTTTCCTCAGTTGGCAACCAAACATGCTCCACTTTCAGACAAGCCAACATCAGCATTTAGAAACGGATCAATACAATCTCCTGTTTCAGCGCTAAGTCTGGAGGCTTATTTTAACCAGACAAATAACATTTCCTGTTTTATTTTGCCTCCAGGACAGACAACACAGCTGCTTCTTCAGGACATGAATACAGAGATTTGTCTGACTGCTGAAGCTGACCTCCTTCAGATCCAAGCAAACAGCTGCTGGCATTATGAGAAACACAGTCCGCTTGTTCTTCAGATAGCTTGGTGTAAAGATCTGGCCTCCATGAAACCTCCTGCTGCAGGAGTTAACATCTCAGATGTTTTAATGTACAGTTATGGATGGTAAAATCCTTCTTGTGTTAAACTTTAACCTTCAGAACTTCCTAAAATCCAAGGCCACTGAGGTACCAGGTCCAAAAGCAACACTCTACAGCTCCTTTTAGGGGAAACCAAGTCATTCCCGTGCCTGAACGGTTGAATAGAAATCCTTTAGAAGGTTCCTCTGGGTCTCCCACTATACAGAGGATGCTAATTTCAACTGCTTATATCAGGGTTCTCCTTCATCTGGTCATGATCCATATCTCAGGGTCATAGGTGATGGTCGGAATATTACCGCAGACCAATCCTTCTGTCGATCTCATCATCTCCTTATGAAAACAGTCTGGTGATACCTTGATGTAATACAGCCAACACTAAATGTCTACCTGAGATCCCGACAGACGTGTCCATTTAAAAGCCTAGATCTCCAAGAAAAAATCTGCCAAAATATGTTTTAAACATGAAGGTTTTCTGGTAAAAACTAAAGGAAATATGAAGTAAAAACTTTTAATATACTGTAGAAATTATTCATGTTGTATTTTTATTTGCACACCCATTTTCTAACCCAATCTAATCCTCAACATGTCTGCAGAGTTTGGGTTCCTTGGTCCAAAGGTCAACATGAGAAAGCCAAACCCAGTTCTAGCAAGGTTCTGTGGCAGTTCTGGCAAATCCTTCCTGTATTTCTAACATGATGCATAAAAACATTAAAAGACATTTGTTTTGTTAAACCTTTCAGACACTGGTTAGACTGGTTTCAAGGATCATTTTATAAAAGACTTTATTCAATCAAGAAATTGATGAATTTCAGAAGAACTCTAAGATATTCAGAAGAATCATAGAAACCCTCCTGAGAAATCTGTAAAACCTCTCATGGTTTCTTCTATCAAACATTTGAACTTTCCAGAGATCTGGAACAATTAAATAAATCTTAATTAAAATAAAAAATAAAAAAAAATAAAAGCTAGCTCCCAGTAGACTTCAGAGAACCATGAAGAAGCTTCAGACCATCTTGAGATCTTAAAGACTGTCATAACACGGTCTGAACCGTTGGATCATCTTTAAGAACTCTTAACGGCCAAAAACTCTTCAGACTGTTTGGGGTAATCAGACTATACAATCAGAACATTTATCTGTTCATCTCTAGAAGCCTCATAAAATCTTTTGGATACAGTTTAGAGCATGTAAAACAAAAGCAGACTCCTGGCTTATGTGTCTAGGAAACCTCTGTCATCAGAAAACCTTGTAAGATGTTTGCGCGACTCATCGTTTGATTAACTTCTAAAGGTCTGATTTACTAAGTGGGATCAAACTCGAACCCTCAGTGCAAATAATAGCTCAGATCCTAAATCTTCTCAAGGTGAAGTCAGCTTTTATGACAGTGATCCAGGTCATATTCCAGAGTTTTTTGAAAATGCAACACAAATCTGAATTCTGTAAAAAAAAAAAGAAAAATGGCTCAAAATCCAGCAACATGAACTAGTTAGATGATGGTGGATTTGCAGAAATGAGTCTAAGTATCTGCAGACCAGGAATGGTTCACGATTACCACCCAGTGACCAAATAGAAGAACTGCACCCTTTTGACCAGGGTTCCCAGGCCTGGTTCCTCAAAACGTGTCCTGCATCCTAAAGACATGTCCTTGCTGCAATTTAAATCAGATTTTTCTTAAATCTGACGAATTAATGATCTCCACAAGAAGCCCGTTATTGATCCAGATTAATTAGACAACAATCCAAAAAAAAGCAAAGACTTACTGAACAGGTACAGACAACAATCTAAAAATGTGTTACTCCTAAAACAATATCAGAAAGAGCTTCATTATAATGATAGACGCAGAGAAATGAAACACCCAGCATCAAAAACAGTAAAGTTCCCACAAAGACAGGTCTGGGTGTGTGCACGAAATCACACCCAAATCAGACCAGTCCTTCTGGCTGGAGAACCATAAACACTTCAAATTACTGCAGACATGATGCAACTGGATGTGATAACACAGCAAAGAAGTGCAGAAAAAATCCATGTTGACTAAAAAATTATATTAAGACCTGCAAAACTAAAGTCAGGAAGCAAAATAACAGAAGACATGCAAAGGGGCCACAAGACGGATCTTTAAGGAATGATGAGACAAATCGAAGCTCCAGAGTTGTTTCTTTATTGCTTCAGTTTTCCTTTGTCAGTAATACATCGTCTTACATATAAAGTCTTTCTTTCTCTCCCGTCTCTGTCCTCCCTCTAAATACAACCAGTTCCATCTCTTCATGTTGCTTTAATCTCTGTCTCACAGTGCTTCCTCTCTAAACAGTGTTGTACATTTAATATATCTGATCTAGTGTTTACATTCCCACTGATGATACAAATGAGTTCACATCCTCAAAAACACACGTCCTCTTAGCCGTTAAATGTCCTTTCAACATTCGCTCGTTCTGGAGAGTCCGTCTGCTCAGAAACTGTCACTTATTAAGATGTTACAAATAAGAAACCAGGTAAAAACAAAAGAAGATAAGAAAGTAGAGCGAAGCAAGATTATTTACAGAAACAAATACCATTTGGTTGATTCCAGTCTTCCTGGAGCAGATAACTACACAGGGAAGCAGGCTTAGAAATGTCTAAACTTGTATAAAGTCCAAAAAAACATAGGTTACAACTAAGAAAACACGGAAAGACTTTAATTACAACATCTCACTTAACAAAATCTTGTTTCTTTGCTAATTTCAACAGACTGATGGTGAAATTGTTTCCACATAATTCACTCTAACTTTAAGAATGTGACCAAGTATAAAAATACTACAACAATAAGAGTAAATATGGTTTTTATGTCTTTAAGTGTTTAGAAATAAAAGCTTTAAAGTGAGTTTTCCTCAAACATTAAAACGCTTCTTTGTTTTAACTGGCTCCAGGTCATTAAATATGGGTACATTAATCATTACATTGTGCAGCTTTGTACTTTATTTAGTGTAAACTGGAAAACATCAGGAGAAATGTCGGAGGGTGTCAAGATTAAACAAACATCACCTTCCTGTTACCCCTCGTGAAAATGGAAGAACCACATTGCTATTGTTTAAATCTTCTGCTCTCTGCTTATTGCAGTTGCTACGTCTACAGGGTTTTATGCAGGAGACGTTAGGTTAAAAAGATCATAAATCAGAGGTTGGGTGTGCTCTCTCTGCACTCTGATTTGATTAGACAGAAACCCATCAGTCACGTAGCAGCAGCAGACACAATAGGTGATCGTAACCAAAAACACAGACGTTCTTGTGTATAAACTGTAAACGTGGAGATGAAACTGTGGGCGTGAAGGTAGGTCAAATCACGAAGTTTCAGAATATGTCCCAGAGTCTAGTGTGTGACATCATCCCAAGCTTAGATGAACATCCGGTGGTAAAATCTAGAAAAAAAGGAAAATCTTAAACCACGACTCAGTGAAAACTGTAAACGACACTAAAATGCCAGTTCAGGAAGGTAAAGTCCAACTTTCTGTGAGCTCTTTAAGCTTAGATCAGAGTTTCTACTGGAGACTATGACTGAGCTGTGCTGCTCCATAGAGGACTGGCTTTTCTCACTACTTTCACCTGTATCCCAGTATTGTGAAAGACGAACTTTTTAGCATTTTCTTTTGGCCGGGTTTGTTAAAAACATGTACTGTATTGCTTTCAGTGTATTCCTGATGGAGGCAAACATTTTGATGGGGTTTAGTTTGTTCCCGACCCTGTGGACGAGGCAGCAGACTGGAAATCTATACTGGAACGGACAAATGAAGAGGAGAATGTGTGCTTCAAAGCTTTTACAACTAGCACCCTTAACAATCATGCAAGCTTGTTATATGCAGTTAGTCACTGCTTTACTGGTATCAGTTATATTCATTATAATTGTATTTCTAACATCTTTTCAACAAAACAAACACTTTATGAGAGGGACACAAATCAGTTTTTGTTAAAGTTAGAACAATCTCCAGAATCTGGTTACAAAACATTAACAGTAAAGTGCAAAACAGTCAACAACCTAAATGACAGTAAAGGAATAAAAGCGCACAATGAGCTTGGGTTCTGGAGAAATCCAGTCCACAATCATGAGGAGACCCATAAAGACTGAACGCACAGACGTCTGAGGCCTGTTTCAGTGCATTCAGAGCTGCTTTTATAACATTCAGAGACAGTTTTTCTGTCAACGTGTCCTTTAAGAAGCCTCAACCATGCTCAGATTGGATTCTCCGCCATGCCCCAGCGACTCAACAAAATCTTCCTCCTCATCTTCCCCTTCGAAGATGGCAGTCATGGGCGAGGCAAAGAGGCGGCAGCGGCTGGCAAACCGTCGGCTGCTGGAGCAGGGAGGAGTGAGGGACCGAGATCGCATGTGGGAGGAGGAAAAGACCAGGAAGGGTGACGAAGAGTTGGAGGTGAGAAGGAGCTGACTGCGCATCAGATTCCGGTGTCTCCAACCAAACATCATGGGGAGCGTGCAGGGAGATAAAGGAGGGACAGTCACAGTCAGAAGACCACTGGGATTTCCTGTTGTAGGGGAGGGATTTACAGCTTTTAACTGGGCAGGAGTCAGAGGAGGAGGAGGCATCTTCTGGTGGTCAGTAACAGAAGGTGGAAGCTGACCGACACAAAGACGCTCTACCGCTGAGATTCTAGAAGATGATTCAAAGCGACTGCCCTTCTTCAGCAGGAGAGCCTTAAAACTGTCACTTCTGGCTGACCTGTGATTCCTGAACCCTGCAGCTTGGGTCAAGCAGGATGGAGGATGAGTGGGAGTCTCCGGAGAGGAAGAAGAGGAGGACGATGAAAGTGAGGAAGTGGCGACCCAGTGCTGCTCTTCTCCTAAGTCTCTTCTTCCAAGCATCTTTCGCTTCGATCTGAGAAAATTTGACAAAAATTACCAGTTAGATACTTATGTTTGGTCAGTTTGAGAAGCTGACATTCCTTTCAGTTTAATTTTGTTTTATTTTTACGGCTTTGCATCGGGGAACCAAAATTCAACCAGATTGAGTTTTGCTCAAAGTCAGTTCACCAAACATGCTCCAAACTCAGTCCAAACACAGGCAGAATCTTTAGGTTCCCAGACCCAACTGGACCAAATCCACACTTCATTTATATTGGTTGCCAATTTATGGACACTAAGCCAGCCAGATTCAAAGGGACACCGCTGAGAAATCTCTGAGCAGAAAACTGTTTAATGCAGGACCCTAAATGGAGGATTGGGGTTCATGGTAAGGTCACAAGTGGCAGGGAAACAAGATAGCAAGGGAACAAGCTTGGATACAAATGGACCTCAAAGGAGAATGGTCAAAGCTGTATATTTGAGCTTCATAGTCAGGTAAGAAGGACTGAAGCAGGACAGATTTCACCTTACGGTGCTATGTTACAGGAAGTTAAAACTGTACCATCTACACATTTACTACCCATTTAGAAGGTTTACCTGCAACCTGATTACCAACGTGTTCATGCTGTGCCTTCCCACACTGTACTGCTCCAGAGGCAGAAGATGGGATCAAGCAGATATGTGAGGACATGTCTTGATGGTTGTTAGAATACCAGCACTCACTATAAATTCAAATCTACCTGTGGATGATGGCGAATAGATCCTCTGTGGTTCGAGGGTGACCAGAGATCGACATCTGATCTGCTGAAACGTTGACGAACACATCATCTGAAAAACAAACATGTTTTAATTTTTTCCCCTTTAGGCCTTATTCTCTTCCTTTTATTCAGTCTAAAATAGACGTGATAAGAAGCTCTAAACCAGCTGGTCTCAAAGAAAAACTGTAGAAACTAGAATAATATCTATAAAATCTACATTTTGAACATTTATCCACCGCAAATGACAGATTTTACAGTTTATCTGAGCAGTGAAGGCAGCTGCATAGTTTATATATCGATTTGATCATGAGACCCGTGTGACCCGATTCTCAGTGAACCTGGTATCCGTACCAGGTTCCACAGCGATGCTTTAGATTCTCTGTGCATAAGTTTTTGACCCATGGGTCCAAGACCGAGTCGGACTAGTTGATTCATGAATATGGACCGTAAACACAGGCTGTTTCCTGAGAAGACTAAAGCAGTTGGCAAAACCTGGATGATAAACTGAATGACATAAATCATTTGCCTATAGAAGGAGCATGCATATGAATATTTTTACTTGTATAAAGTATTGAGAGCAAAGACTGTAAGTTTCTTCCTGACCAAATTTTGTATAGACCATAAGTAGACAGCATAGTTTTACTTCCTTTGCTTCTTTAAGCAGATATGTTGGTCTAGAGTGTTTGCTTCTGCAGTTATGTTTTCTACTTTGGGAGAAAACGGTATATTTATAGACCTGGGTCACATGAGTAAAGCCATGAATAGGGTCAAAATGTAAACGTCTATGGTGTTAGGAACCAACTACAAACCAATGAGTAGAATACGGAGAAGCTCAAAGTCTCTTTTTCTATGACAGAAAGAGAGCTAAAATTGTCTCCGACCAGATTTACGAGGCGCCCCAAACACTCCTCTGGTCAGGCAATAATAGGCACAAAATATTTTAATGGTAGACATAGTTCTAGTGTTCATATTATTTTAAACATAAATATAAAATCAGTCAAATCTGTCCAGTGATTGTAGTCTGAGTTCACCAAACCTGACCTATAACAGACCTAGGTCTGACGGATCTAAAATACCCGCTGTCACGTTCAAGCAGAAAAATACCTTTTACATCTACTGAACCCATCATAATCCTATAAATACATTACTTTGATCTGACAACTGTCTTACTGTTACATAACAAACTGGGGGAACTTCTTAAGGTTCATAGAGAACAGCCTGGCACAAGAGTCCAGAATTAGATCAGCCTTAAATATATTTAATTTTGAACAAAATGTTCAAAACTCACCATCAGAAGATCTGTCAGCATCCTTGGCCCCATCACCTTTCTGCTGGGTTTCTTCCTTTCCTCGTTCCTCCTCCTCATCTGGTTCCTTGATCAGGAGGTCCGGCAGGGATAGCTCCCCCTGCAGGCTCTCAGCTGACAGCACACTGCTAAGTGAAAACCTGCTCTGACCAATCAGAGTGTAAGAGCTTTCAGAATCACTTGTCTCTTGATTGCACACTTTGATTTTCCTTCGCCGTTCGCTCCTTTCTCTTATCACATCTTGTTCATCTTCTGATGATGATGAAGATGATGAAGACGAAGAAGAGGATGATGATGATGATGAGGAGGAGGGAGAGGGCTTCATTTTTGGTGACATTATCAACGGCTGTCGGCCCAGCCTCCTCTTCCTCCTCTTCCTTGATTTACCTTTGTTGTTGGATGAAGTCAACATCATCATGACTGTTTTCTTCCTCCCACTCTCTTCCAGTCTGTCCTGCTCATCGTCTTCCTTATCTTCAGTGAGTGAGGATTTCATAATCCTCCTATGATTGGTTATCTCCTCGTTCCGTTGCCTATTCCCAATGATCCCACCAAAACAGGGCTCAGCAACCCCAGTTTGAATTTCTTCTATCCAGGTGGAAGTTATTTTTTGGACTCCTGAGGGCACCATACCCGTTGACTCTGAAGAGCAATGGGTCGCATAGATACCTATCATCTGCAATGTGCTGCAGGCATTGTTGTAAGCATTACCAGCTCTTGTGTCGGTTTCAAAGGTGTTTGTGGTTTCCATTGTGGTCTGGGTTTTAAGGCTCTCAATGGTCCTTGTAGTCCCTTTGAATGTCTCACCAGTGTTTTTGGATGCAAAAACTGGTTTTGCTGTTTTGGGAGATGTCAACGAAAGATCCAGCTTCTTGTGCAAAATCTGTGGCGTCTGTCGTTGAGGGGAACTGGCAGGTGAGTTTCTGGTGTTCGTCGAACATTCGGGTATTTCTGATTTGTTGGAGGTGGTTGTCAAATACTTTGGTGATGGCATATTGTTAGGTAAATATGTATGGAACTGTGTGTTGAAGGAATCTGAAGTGTTAGGTGTAGCGGAGGAGTCTGTGATTATCCCATGGCAACTTGGCCCTCCTGGTCCTCTTCTGGCCTTTGGAGATGTCATGAGACCCACAATGCCAATATCAGGTTTCTTAGGTGGAACAGGTTTCTCTGGGGAGCAGAGCTTCCTTGGGCAACTTGACTGAAAATCCCTTTTAATGTTTTTCACATCAGTCTGACTCTGTAGTTCAGACTTATTCTTTTCATCTCTATCATGTTCATTTATCTTTTTTGGTAACTTGGTCTTGTTTTCTCTTAATCTTTCTATATGTTTTGCAGAGTCTGCTTGTGAGCAAGGTAGTTCCAATGAAAGATTCTGGATATTAGTGTTGATGCGATGTAGGTTGTCCTCATCAGGACAGATTTTTACCCATGGACCTTCAGGACTGGATGCTTTAACACTTGCCAGAGGGCGATACAAGTTCAATTTTGCATTCTGTTGCCCATTGGATTGGGTGTTTTGTGCCATTTCTTTATTAAGTGTAATGCCATGGTCTTTTTGGTTAGCCAAGCTGCTTTGTAGTCTTTGAAAATTAGCATCACCTGACTCTGTAATGGAATTCCCATTCTCACCTGTGATTGGGTCTTTGCATTGGAGTCCTGGCTCTTTTACTTCAGTACTGACTTGAATATTGCTGTTAGCAATTATTGGACTTGTGTCACTGCCAACTACATGACAGATAGCATGTTTTGCTCCTGGCGCTGACACCTTTGTTTCAGTGTTAACCAGACTATCAAGAAACACCTCATTCAATACATCACAGTCCGGTTGAGTCTCTTCCCTTTGGTTACTGTTAGTCAGCGACTTACTAACTTCAGTGTGAAGTTGGCTGTTAGTAGGGTCATGTTTGGCTTGCAGTACTTCCTGGTTCCTGACCGAGCGAAGCTTGACACACTGCAAAGCTTGAGCGGTGATCAGAAGAGAGTAGGGCCTTGGAGACAGGCCTGGACTTGATGGTAGGGAAGAAAAGGAGGAGTGTTTGGGGAGAGCAGGTGGTGGAGGAGAAGGTGGTGGAGGAGGTAAGTCAGGCATATCAGAGAATTCCATAGATGGCAGAGGTGGTAGGAAGGTTGGCAATGGATCAAAGTTGGAGGGTACTGTGGAGACCAGAGCATGATGTGAGGTCTGCCTTACAGCATAGGAGTAGGGAGGAGGAGGAGGCCGGGAGGAGATAGGTAAAGGAGGAGGAGGGGGTAGGGACAAAGCTGGGTAACCAATGGGAAGTGGAAAAGGACGAGGAGGTTTAGTAAAAGATGGAGGAACATGGAGGCAAAACTCATGCATGGGAGGAGAGGTAAGTGGTGAAGAAGTAGAAGAAGAGGAAGACTCTAGAAGGGGTGGACGATCAGAAGTGATGGCTGGAGGGGCACGGAGGCAGAACTCCGGAGGAGCAGACTGTTGGAGAGGAGGAGAAGAGGGTAGACAGAACTCAGGGCCTGGAGGGCTGGACTGTGGAAGTGGAGGAGATGGAAGACAAGGAGCATGAAGACAGAACTCAGGAAATGAGGAAGTGAGCTGTGGAAGTGGAGGAGGTGGTGGTGGTGGAGGTGGGGGAAGATTAGGAACCTGGGGGCAGAACTCATGGGCAGTGGGGGTAGGTTGTGGAAGTGGAGGAGGAGGAGGTAGTCTGGGGTGAAGCGGTTGCCTGGCTAAGGAATCTGATGAGGTGTAGGAGGAAAGAGAAGAGGTGGAGGAAAATGAGGAAGAAAGAAGTGATGACTTCCTCTGTGGCACTGGTGGCTTTGGCCTCCCTTTGTCACGTGACCTAGTCCTGGGCAGGGAAGATGCTGTGGGGGAAAGTGGTAGGGTTGAAGAGCATGAAGAAAAGAAAGGGGAAGTTGGAGGGAGGGAAAATTCACCAGGGCTTGCTGTAAGAGGGGAGGAAGGATTGTGGGGTGAAGAGACTGGAGTTCCGGGACTGGGGGTGTTAGACTGACTGGAGTATCCACTGGATGGAGAGGCAAGGCGCTGAAGCCCAGCAACAGAGTAGTCAGGTGGATGGCTGACAGCAATTTCCAGATCTTTATCCACTGAACTTGGAGATCCAGGGTTATGCACGTGGCAGTGTTTGGGGGTCATCAGGTTGGTACCGGAAGGGTCAGAGTCAGTATTAGTTGCCTTCTGAGAGTTTGGACTTAAAGGCTCAAAAAAAGTTGTGACTGTCCCACAGTTCAGACCACTTTGATGTCTTTTTGCATTGCTCCGGGGCACCCAGGGGTCAGGGAAGGTCTGAGAAGATGAAATTGGTGTGTGCAAGGTGCTGCGATCCACACGAGGGCTCCGGTCAGGACGTGGACTTGTTGAAGAACGAGAGGCTTTGCTGCGACCTGGCCGGCGCCTCAAAGAGTCTGAGCGCAGGGGTGGTGGAGGTGGGCGCTTGGACTTGCGTAGGGAGATGCTGCGTGATGTGTGGGAGCAGAATGCTGAAGTGCTGGACTTCCTTTTCTCCCGGTTCAGCGAGGGAGATGATGATATCTTCTCTGAAGAAAGGGAGGTGTTGTCAATGCAGAAAGGGTTGGAACGACCAGAGGCAAGAAGGAGGTCACAGTTCCATTCTTCTTCAGAGACACATCTTGTGTCCTGAGTGATACTGCTGTGGATGCTGGAGCTAGGAGAAAAAGGTCTGTAGCTCCAGCTCTCCCCACTGCAGGAGTCACCATCAGAGAAGTTCAGGGCATTTTCTTGGGTCATGGTCTGATCATCCAGAGCCTGGTAACTAAACTGAGACACAGAATCAGCTATGGATGAGGAAGATAGGTGACAAGAGGGACTGTCATTTAAATCACTGGGATAAGACCACTCTGATTGCAACTGACTGGGGGTGTCAGAGTTGCTGGAGTTGACAGGGGAAGAAGGAAAACAAGACGATGAGGAGGAAGGAGACTGAGGAATGACTCTGGCATTAGGATCATAGGGTAACAGCGGCTGAAGGTCGCTTGGGAAACCTTGCTGATCCTGTGACTGGAGAAAAAACAAGAAGAAAAGAGACACACAATCTTAAACTTGATTGTAGTTAATTCAGTGTGGCAATATTTTTCCTGAACTGACCTGGCTGCAAGATGATGAGGAGGCACTGAGCGTCCTATAGGTGGTGCTGTTAAAGCTGACCTCAGAGCTCAGAGAGGAATTGGTGGGCATATGGGGGAGGCTGTGGATTTCAGAGGAGGATGAGCTACAGGAGACAGGCTGTGTGCCTACATTTGGTGAGGAGGTGAGGGAGGCCATGAGGCTGGACATGCCGTCTCCTTTCGGGGCTCTGATTCTCCTTGAGATAAACTGTTCCTCCTTTCTGTTGTCTTCACTCTCCTCCAAATCCACCTCTCTGCTCTTTTGTTGATGTGAGGAGGGGCAGATTAAGGAAGAAGGTCGACCCACTGTGGAGTACTGACCGGGAAGATCCACTGAAACTGAAGGCTTCGGGATGACATCATCTGATATGGCAGAAACGGTCTTACGACGGCTCAGTTTATTAGGTCTTCGATTCAGTGAATCGGCATTAGAGATTGTTCTCCGACAACTGGCCTGTCGATCAAAACTCTCACCTTAAATGCAAAACAAACAAACAATAAGACTTGGATTCAGATTTTAAAATTGGTTATATAACATACAAAACGGTATCTTCAGTCCACGTCAAATTGTGATTATATCAGGGTAAAACCTGAGAGAATTGACTGGTTTAATGTAAGATTGAGAGTGGAAGTTGTGTTCCAAGTCTGAAGTTATGGCACAGTAGATGAGGCTCAAACCACTCATAACATGGTGGGAAATCAGGAGCCAGTCCGGCTCTTATGAACTTAGTGATCATAGTTGAGCTATCAGCAACTATATAGGAGTTCAAGAAACCCAGAAACCTAAAGAATAAACAACTAATTCAGCATTTCATTAGCACCCTGAATTGTGACCGAAAGTGTTCAGTTTCCTCGGTCACCCCTACATTTGAGATGGAACTGCATTTGAGCCTTTGCAATCAATTAATTAAAACTTAACAGACTGAAGGTAAATAACTTTATTTCAAAAACTACTTAAAGAAAGATGGCTACCATGTGTCCAACAAATCTTTGAGACTGATTTGATAAAGCATAGTTTGGTCACAAACTCCAGGAGCCTTCATCTTCAATTTCCATTCTCACTCCATCTCTGGTTAGGTTTGGACAATTACATTACTTTCTTGTGTTTGGCAAATTGAAATACTTTGCTACACTGAATAAACCAAACTACTTATTTAGGTTTACAGAGGATCTAACAATAATTGTTTTGGTGTAGGAATTCTTTAGTTTGGGTAAGGAACCAACACCATTTAGGCATCGCCTGTAGAACCCTTCATTTTCAATGATCGTGTTCACTTAATCTTTGTTTAGATGTAAGAAATAAGGTATTAGGTTTAGTAAATAAAACTACTTGGTCACATTAAGGGGCTTCCTTGCAGCTAGAAGGTCCTGGACTTGAACCCCAGATGGGGTCTTTCTGCAGGTTGCCCTGTGATGGACTGGCAACCTCTCCAAGGTTGACCCTACCTCTTGTCCAATGATGACTGAAAACAGGCCATAGCACCACCCCCTGCTCCTGTAAGTCACTACACCTACTTAAGTGGGGTTCGGCATAGGTTGGGTACAGGGATGAAAACTGTTTTAGTTGATGACTACATTATTTATTTATTGAAATCAACATCCTTGGTTTGGCTTAGTAATACAAACTATTTGTTTAGTCAATAAATTCAAGACCTTTAGTTAGATTAAGTAAATAAGAATTCTGTTAGATTTAACAGAGAAATATATTTGTCTGTAATTTGAAAAAGATAGCACATGAAAGCATGAAAAAAGGAACCAGGGTGTCCAAAACTGCAGCCAGTTCGGCAAGGCCATAGGTAACGGTCCAAAATAAGTCTTTTTGTAGATTAAAATAAATATAATAACTCACATCAAGTTTAAGAACTAACTTAAATCACAAACAAATCGCAAATCATTTTTCAAAGCAGGTAATTTCCCAGATTCAAGTCAACCCCAAGTTTTTGGCCCATCTAACTGTCAAATTCAGGTCATTTCTCATTCTGTGGTTATGAGGCTCTCATTTGGATCCCAGTTGAGCCTTTTAGCTGAGCTGTACCTGTTACATTGATAGGAACTATGTCAGCTGCGACTGCCTCCGCCTGCTTCCTCATCTTCTCTTCTGGTGTTGGAAGACGCTGAATGGGCTCCATCTCCATGTTGGGGATTGATTCACTGGGCGATCCAAGTTCATCCCAGCCGGACGTGAGACTGATGGGATTCAGGACCAGCGGAGTCATGGGTCGTGGGTTGGTAAGGAAGAACTTCTCATCTTCATCTGAAGATGCTGAAGACTGACAAACAAAAAAGGTTTTATTTACAGCTCAGCTTCACTTGAAAAACGTTTTAATGATTTTTTTATGGTTCAGGTCTCAAATGTAGACTAGAGGGGAGCTAAAGGTACAGTTTTGAATTCACTCAATGGAATATCTGACTATCTATGCTACATTATTGCACAGCCTACACTATTTTTAGGCAGTTTAGTTCCTTTTTACCTTTCTCCTCCAAAGTGGAAACTTGAAACAAACTGAAAAACAAGACTGAGAGAAAAAGTTCAAGACTCTGGACCTCTGAGAGGAGGAGGAAAGGTGAGCGAGAAGGAGGAAAGCAAAAAAAAGAGGATTAAAAAGTTAGAGATTTTTGGATGCAGCATAATTGTGGAAGAACAGTGTCAACGCCTAAATTTGACCAGCAGGTGGCAGTGGAAGTCAAACATCTCCACAGCTGCAGAGTTAACGAGGGGGTTAATCAAACCCAGCCTGAAGGGTTCACAGCCTATAAGAACAAGGCTGGTTTCTGGCTGAAAAACTCTTTGTAAAATTTAAATCACGTCTTTGCTAACAGCAGCTCATTAATAGACCTGAAAGAGCCCTAATTAAAGGCACTGTTGGCTGTGAAGAGAACCTAAAGTCTTTGGTTGAATAATTAATAAAAACTTGTATTGGTGGTTGTGTTTCTGTGCGTTGTGGCTTCATATAAAATAATCCCTGCAGGATTACAGGCCAGAACTCCGTCATCACTCCATGACTCATTAAGGTTGTTATTTCCCTGCAGTCTGTTCAGCCTCATTAATATTCATGAGTCACCAACGGAAACACAACCTTATCACAACATCATGTTTACCGCTCACCATCTTTCTGCCTTTGTTCCGCCACCCTCTGTGAGCGCTGCCCTCTGACTGGTCGAGGCCGGAGAACGGTGTAAAGTTGGGACTAGGTGGACAGGCCTTAAAGCTGCCATGCTGACTCAGGCCGTTGCATGCTGTGGATACAGAAAAAGAAAAGGCATGTAGCTTGAAATTTTAAGAGCCAGTCAGTAAGTCAGTAAATCTGTCACTGATCACTCTGAGGAAGTAAATCAATGATGCTCCTGTCCACACACAGGAGGAGCAGCTTCGACCTCTGTGTTGGACAGATTGACTTGTTGAAATGCTGTCTGCAGCAGAGTGCGCTGTGATGCACACCCCTGCAGCCCACTGCACTGCAATCGCAACAGCTATGGTTTCACTTGCATGTTTGCAGATCAATAACTTTTCATTTAAAGATAATAAAATCTCAATCAGTAGCGTCCAGAGAAGAGAAAACCGCAACCAATCAATTTAAAAATACATTTTCTTTCTCTGCACTGTAAAGCAGGGGCTTCCAGCCTTGCAGTAAAAACCTTTCTCCAGGTTTTCCGTCTTATTATTTACCTTCCAAGCAGGCAGGCTTTCTTTTCGATCAGTAGTGCTCCAGGCTTTCTCAATGTCATTCAGAGTTTGATTTTCGCTGCTTTTCACCCATCCAGTACCTGACCATTCTGTTTTTCTATGAAACATTCTGCTCTAAACTGAGTCACTTAGACATAAACAGCTCATAAACCCAGGGGATGAGCCGGTGTTGTGCAGCCACTGGCAAAGACACAATTTGTTTCTTTTTTACATGAACATTGTGCTCCTGCAGCTTTTTCTCTAAACTAGTTTTCTTTCCTGAATCAAATACTTTCAGGATTCAAGGAAGTTTGCAGCATGTCACCACTGGTTTTACTGGAAACCATAAGGCCTCTTTAGCTTTAATGTGGAGCATCTGCTTCTTCATCAAAACAGTATTGCTAAAAAATATCTTTGTGAAGTTAAGTCCACACACAAGGCCAGCATCAGTTTAATCAACGTGAGAAATGTGTGTACACTGATCTTATTTATTATGTCAAGGTGAGCATATCTCCATGGACTTAAACTAAATATGTAGCTGTAGCCTGTCTGTGAATGGAGCCATCTCACCTCGCAGGTCATCAGCACTGCCCGATCGTCTTTTCCTAGGAATGAACCGCAGGCCCTGCTGAGGCTTCTGGGTACTGTAGTGAACAGACCATTTACTGTCCCCATCCCCTGCTGCAGAGACAAAGATAAGGGTGGACAGAAAAAGAGAAATAATCAGCATGCGGCTGCTTTCTGTGTTTAATCTTGTTTCAGCAAATTCCCTCACATACTGAGAGAGGAGCTGTGATGATCGAAGTTGCTGCTCTCAGCACTCTTCAAGGTGACCTCCGTTCTGTGCTTCAGGGGCTTTTAATTCGAAGTAAAAGCTTTGGACTTGCAGGGAGATTCAGTGGACAGATGTGTGGACAGATGTGGCATTTAACTACAAATCAGACCCAGAATACTGGCACAATAAAAGTAAATAACATCCATTTGAAAAGATTATGAGCTCGTTTAATAGGTCCTCAACCATTTTTGGTTCTGATAGCTCTGGTTTTATAGACAACATAAACGAACCCAATAAGACAAGCCTCAAACAAACTGGCCCGAGTAGGACTGTATCATCAAGCTCATGTTAAACATGGTTTACCGTCTATAAACCATAAATTCATTCAATAACATTCACCCTTACAACAAACCGACTTCTGCATTCGGTGCAGATTATGTCTCTCGATGAGTCTGAAGAGGGTACAGTAGGTCCTAGTATTAATGAGTATGACTAATATGCTTAAAATACAACTAATTGTGATTTTATTAGTGTTTCTAACTTAGATTTGTTCTTCTTGGGGGTTTACCAGAAGAAACTCTGAACCATGGGTAACAAAACACATGGAAGCGGGTCATAACGAGGAACTGGGCAGACCGGAATGGACAGATCTGTTTATCCAAACCAACTACATATCCTTCTAGGAACTGCTGAACAACCACATCCTTCATCACAGCTGCCGAGACAAATCACTAAGCAGACAGACTGACAGCTTCACCGTGACTGCGCATGAAACATGGTCCGAGGTACGTTATTTCATTACAGTGGACACAACATCTAGTTCAGTCACATAATTCATTTTTCTGCTCTGTTTATGCACTCGTAGAGCGTTTAATGTTGATTTGCAGCCATCTGTAGCACTGCTTTGCTGGCGTATCGCATGCTTGAGGTGATAACAGCTGAATATGAGTGTTTATGAGTGAACAACATCTGTAGAACAAAATCAAATGAAAAACATCAAACAGCAATCAAATTAGATTTGTTCCAGTTTAGGTTCTGATCTTCATCACCACTTGTTTCAGTCTCTGCACCCGTGTTACCATCCATCATTGCTCTTTGATCGTCAGATTAATATTCTGGTTCAAACATGTAAGACTTAACCTTTTAGGATCCAAGTGGTCCCTCTATCAGAGCTGCAGTCTTTTGGGAAGAAGTCCGCCTGACGGGATGAAAATGCTTCAGAATCCATGTTGAAATCTGTTCAGTTAAAGCGTTTAATAAAGTTATTCCCTCCTAGCTGGCTTCTTGTGTCAGCCCTCGTTGTTTACAGTTAATCTCGGCACCTACTGCTAGCCCTTTTGAACCCCTCTGAGATGACCCAGATGTTCACTATGCAGACATTTTAGGAAACTTCAGAAATAAATTAAATTCAAGGAACTGCAAGGATTCACATTCTGACAGCTTTGATGTGGCTAAATGTTACCTTTGAGCAACACACTAAGATCAAGAAAGAGTTCAGAGTTGATTACTGAGGTACTTAACCTCTCATAGGTGTTGAGTTTTCTTTAAGGAGGTACCAAAGGTTCCCAAAGGTAAGGACAGCACATTGGGTTTACCAAGATCCCCCAAAACACAAGACCACAGGTCCTGGAGCATTTTAATAGAAACTTTAAGCAGATTCCAAACAGCTTTGAGATTTCACTCTAGGATAATAAAGTCATTGTACCAATTATAGTAGAGGTTCATGGGGTCACAGAGGAGAGACCATTTAATGAGTTAGTAGGTTGTTCAAGAACTTGACAAGGTGATACATCTCTATTCTAGTAACAATAACACTATTACTAGTTAAATGTGCAAATATGTTAATAATTCAATAAAGCAAGGACATCATGATAATACAACTATCTCAATAGCCTGTTGTAACAGTTATGGCAAAATCCCACTACTGGTAACTATTAAAAACTTCACTTTGGTTTTGAGGCATTTTGAAGAACCTCTAATAAGTTATTTATGGGCAATATTAACATCTTGACCACTATTTTAGCAACCAGTGCTGTATGTCCTTTAAAAGAGAAAATATTTGCAAGCAGAGCCAAATGTAGGAACCTAAAAGAGTTACTTTCTCCTAAAATGGGTGAAGAAATTTTTCGATAGGTTCAAGGACATAACTAGGAAAATGTGAGAACCTTCTGCAGGTTCTGGCAGTCTTTAGGAAGGTCCCAGTTGTCCCAGGTGCTTTGCAAAGGTTCCATGGTCTTCAGATGTATGTTTTTCTTTTAGAGTTCTCATCTTCGGCGGTTTTACATGATCTCTAACCGGGCTCTTCAGACTGCTCAGTTTGACCAGAATCTCCTGGGAATAACCAGAGTGACTGAGGGGATTTAGGGCTCCTTGAACAGCTGGTTCAAGAAGCTCCAGCAGCAGCAGCAGTGTAGGTTCAATAAACACTAAACAAAATTGAAATACAGGTAAAACCGCTGACCTTAACTATGTTTTATACGATAGATGCACCGGACAACCAATCACAGATCAGGATTATATGAGGTCATGTTTAAAGATCCATAACTGATATCTACTGAGCATCTCTGATCCAGTTTTTAATCTACTCATCATCAATACTGCGTCACTCACCTGTGGTCCTGGTGAGGTATCTGAGGACAGATTTGATGGCTACTCCGATCAGAACCATAACGACGCCACAGAGCCTCACACACACACCCACACACACTCCCGAGGCTGCAGCAGTAATGCAGCTCTGCTCGCTGCGACGCTGCTCTCCTCCCACTCCTCTCTCTCCTCTCTCTCATATTCTCCCCCAATCTCTTTCTTCTGTTCTTACTTCCACAGTCCCACACCTGCCATGCTGGCAGGACGCCAGTGCACGTGTGCGCCCTTCATGAGTGTCACCAGGTGATGAAGGTTACCTGCAAATGCTGCAGGAACATGTTGCTTTGAAGATGAAGGGAAAGTGAGTGTGAGTGTGTCTGATGTAAGACGCTTTATCTTTTATTCTCTGTGTTCCTGTGTTTTTGTCTTTGTGAGGACAGCTCATCAGGCTTGTCCTCATGATGTATTCGATTATAATAAGAGGAAAAAATCCAGATACAGCAAATAATGAGCCCGGTTCTGCATTGTCTGGGTAATAAAATGCCTTGTTATGTCTCATTTTATGCCTCCTTAGTTCCCTTCATGTTTGTTCTGATACTGTGCAGATTTGCTTTGAGATCTTAAAGCAAATTTGAAAACCTGTAGAGTTTTGCACCTTTTTGTGTTGTTTTACTACACAAAAAGGCAGCTTTTTAACGGCAAGTAATTTGTCTCTTTGTTATTAATTTGCTTTTTTGAGCCATTGTAAGAATGTTTGCATTTATTTGTTTGTTCCCTTTAATAAACAATGTTAACGTTTTCTGTTTCTCTGATACAATTTTATGTAGAATATTTATGCCTCTGACTTTTTTTCTGTGTTTCCCTGTAATTTGTTGCTTTTGTGTTTTTTTTTTTTTTTTTGCATGTTTATAATCTTCTGTGGGTCTTAGTGCAACAGTTTATTGTATTGTTGCTTCCTGCCGTATCGTTATTGCTATACTGTGGCTTGTTTGTCTCTTTTGCTTCTCTTCTTTATGCCATCGTATTGTCTATTGTAGCTTTTTTGAAGCTGCCTCCATCTTTTAGATGTTACATCGTGTCTCTCCAGTTTTTTTGGTATGTTATGATTTATTTGAAGTAATTAATTACTGGATTAACCTGACTGTGTGTGGTTACACATATAGACTGTTTCAAGGTGGTCCCTGTGGTTAAACACTAGCACATGGAAAAACATATCAAGACAGTTTGCAGTTTATCCTTGAAACCATACGTACCACGGGTAGCTAGAAGTTATGTGTTATTCCTGAAAAGAACCTATAGTTTACAACTGATTACGTTGGACCTTACTAAGAGCCCTGGACATTTAGACAAGTACTTGAAAACATGTCTTTAGAGACTACAGTAAATGTTTATGTTTCCTTAGGAAGCACCAAAGGACACCTTCTGGTCTCAGCGTAAACCTTTCCAATGCAAGTCAAGGCACTGAGCTGCACTTAAAAGTCTTTGAAGAGGAGAATTGATCTTGCCAGCCATACTTCAATTACTTGAAACGGTTTTGGATTTATTGTTGCACTGTTGACCCATGAGAAGCATCAGCTGATGGTTGAGCAGATACCAAAGGTTCCTTGGGCCGGTCTGAGGTCACTCTGCGTTTTTATTTTGGAAAACGCCGGATTTTAAGGGTACTGGAACTCTCAAAAGACATATGTGTCACTTTAAAGTCAGTGTGATGTTTGTTTATTTGTTGGTCTTCATATTGTGTCTTTATACTAATATTCCCCATCAGTGTTCTGATTTATGTAACTGTGTGACTGTCTGGACCGGGACCAGTAGATACCAAACCCATCCCATCAGTCCTACCTAACAATTCCAGATCCGCCCATCAGCTGTGAAGGCTCCGTGTTTCATAATTAGTTTTTATGTGGTTAATTGAGTTCACCTTCATCCTCACCTTCATCACCAGTTACAAACTGGGACAGTCCAGCTGGTAAATGTGTCGACTATGTGGGCCACGAGGAGCAGCTAATTACAGTCTTCAAGACTGACAGCATCTCTGTCTGTTCATCTTCACCCCCCCACTGTTGTAATTAGTTTCATTAATTAGACACCAAGTAGGACACATTATCTCACTCTGGTATATTTAGTACCAAGAGGCTTAAATCTGGACTGTCATTGTTCCTCCATTAAAAGCCAGGAAAGGATGGTGGTCAAACAAAAGAATACAACAACTATCATTTATTTACATTCATAGTTATTCTGAATCCTAGCTGGACTTCTTCTCTTATTTCTTGAAGACATTTCCCCTCTTTTCAGTTCTGAACGTGGTTGGAAGCATAGCAGGCTTAGTTGTAGTCAGAAGTCTGGAGTCTAAGGAAGAGGTAAAACGTCTTCAAGAAACAAAATAAGAAATCCAGTTGCTTTCTAATAAAGCAGTTAGGGTCATCATGTGCTAGATGACTGAGAATCTACACCAACGTAATTATACTGGATCCGTATCCACATCTGATTTACTTAGGAAGATGACTACAGATAACTTAGACCAACTGACCTTGATTACAGATGACATGGACTACAGTTGACCTGTGTTAAAGTTTACCTGGACTAAAGTCGACTAACAACACGGTTTAACCCATTTACCAGCATTTAACTACAGTTTACCTGTGCTGTGGTTGACCTGGACTACAGTTTATCTGAACTATAACAGGGGTCTCCAACTCCAGTCCTTGAGAGCCATTGTAGAACTCCATGAGAGAGCTCCAACGCCAGAACCACTGCTGACCGAAAGGAACACAAAGGCCCGTCTCACAGATGTCATAAAAATCTTGGAAAAATTTTCCGTGGATTAATGAGGCAAAAGTGGATCTTCTTTGAAATGTGAATCTGCTGTAAAACTAAAACCATTTCAGAGAATATCATCATACTGATAATCAAACACGGTGGTGGTAGTGTGATGGTTTGGGACTGCTTTATGGCCTGGATAACTTGTAGTAATTAATGGAACCATGAATGTTTGCTTTCTAGCAGAAAATCCTGAAGGACATTGCCATTTAGGACTTTATGTTCAAGGACACTTGATTATGAAGCAGGATATGATGCAAAGCAAACCAACAAGTCCACCTCAGAATGACTCTAAAAACATAAACAAAATAAAGGTGCTGGAGTGGCCTAGTCAAAGTCCAGACTTGAATCAAATTGAGATACTGTTGTATGATCGGGCATTTAGTGCTCTAAAATCCTCCAAAAAAACAATTCTGCAAAGAAAAGTGGGTCAAAATATCCATGTAGCAATGTAAATTGTAGGGCCAATTACTTTTCCCAAGCTTTTACCTGGGTTACAGTTAACCTGGACAACATGGCTGAAGGTGGTGGAAGTGAAGCTGCCAGGTAGCAGCTGCTGCAGCCATACGGCCTGCTCACCTGTCGGAACGGGAATTAGCCTTTAGTTTAACGTATGGAGCTGCTGCTAATCCATGCACACAAATAAACACTCGGAGAAGATTACACACAGAGGAGGTCATCAGGAGAAACTCAGAGAGCTGCTGTGTTCATGTTCTGTGTTATCTGAGAATAGAGACCCGGTCTGTGATGCATTATTGATCAGACGATCACACGCTGTGAGTGAGAGGGTCTTAATAGAGCTTCAGATTTCATATTCTGACTCAAACACGAAGAAACTATGAAAACAAAGACTCAGATTCCACATGTTCAGGTTAACGTGAACCTATTTAACGAGTAGAGGGCTAACGTGATGCAATTTAAGAGGACTGTCAACACTAATCATGTGATCAATAATGCAGGAGAGATTCCTGCTGAGACACAGAAAAGTAAAAGGCCTGCTGGGAGCAAACAGAAGGAAACGCACCCAGATAATCCTTAATTAAAGAGTTTCTATCTGCTCTCCTGAGGCTAAACATGAACAAATCTAACTGGTGTTTCATTGGATGGACCTCCAACACAAGGTTGGAGTGGTAAAACCCTCCTCTTTCTCAGTTATGAATTTGTGCAGAATGTGATGTTAAATAGCTTCACTGAAAACTATGATCTGAGGGCATCATATGTTTCTCCAAAATATTTGCTGGACTTTTCGACATTAAAGCTGTCATCTAGAATCCCTCCAGATAGCTCAAATGTGTTGATGATAGTCTGCAGAGTATAGGAAGAAAGATGCAAGTCCCTTCAAACCATTCTTTGAGGAACACTGTTTTAAATCAGGTCAATTATTTTCCAAAACAGTTGCTGTCAAATTGGAGATCCTCTGAAGGTATTTGCCTTTTAAAAGACTCAGCATTTTATGAGTATTGCTGATGGAGTAGAGGACCTCACTTTAATTTACCTCATTACTAGCTCCAAGATTCTTCTATCCAGTCCTTTTCCAAAATATGTTTCAACCCAAAATGCAGGAACAGACATACACCAAATGGAAGAAACATATTAGCTTCTTGGCTTGTAGGGGAAAAAATTTCAAGTAAATGTAAAATAAAAAGTACTTTGTGAAAGACCTTCTCAGCTCCTCTTTATTGGAGACACACCGAATCATCCTTGGTTTATATTCAAGACCAAACAGATTGATGCCAGTCTGGCTGAGTAAGAAGTTGGATGACTTTCTTCATATTTTTTCAGGATTAGGTAAATTTTATCCTCAAGAAACCATACACCAGAACTGGACATAAATAAACTAAAATGACTTTTGTTATACAAAAATCAGAGACCAAAACCAGGTTTTCCGGAATGATTTGCGAACATGTTGGACTAAATTAAGGGAAGCCTTCAGTGCAACAGAGAGCCAGAATAGTTAAATTCCTGTAGATTTATATGCTGCAACCAATTAACACCTCAACAGTGAGGCCAGCTTGGGTCCAATCTTGGACTTCTTGAACTTCTTAGTTCAAGAAGAAGGGCAGAATCAGGCAGTCAGCAATTTGGTACCAGCTTAACTTGTACAGAAGCATCCTATTATGAGGAAAAGTTCAGTTTCAAAGAACCAAGCAGTGTTGTAGTCAAGACCAAGACTGTGAGGAAGGCAATATCAAGCTGAGACCAAACCAATGCGAGACCGTTTTCACAACCATTACTGTAATCATCATAATGTAGTTTTGCTGCAAACTTTGAAAGAAAATCCTGAGTTTTCAAAGTTGGGAGTTTCAAAACAAAGTGATGTGTTGTCATGAGACCACACCAAGTAAAAATGCAGTCTAGATGAGACCCAAAACAACACTTTCCAGCACCATGACAGAACCGACAGAGTCACCTTGGACATTTAGAACCAAGCCAAGGCAAAAAGGCTAACTGGTCAAGTTGTGATGGTTAAGACCAAACTGGGGCAACTCCACACTGGAGAAAAGGGAAGAACGACTAGCAAGTCAGGGCAGAAAACACACACTAGTTGCTGATACGATTGAGACTTGCTTCTGATAACCAATCGCAGCAAAAGTATTCAAAACAGATGAACCAGAACAATTTTGGAACAAACTGGAGATAAGAAGTTTTGAGATAGCAGCAGCAGTGAGTGTAATGGTTCCAGTAGAACTTTCTATGTGGTGTAAATAAAGAAAAATGCTAAAACACTATAGTCCAAATTTAGAGCAGTACCTTTCTGCAGAAGTGGTGTGGTCGGCAGAGCTTCCTGCTTGGAGCCCCTCCCTTGGCCACGTCTGAACAAAAAGAATCTGGTCTTGCGTCTCTTGGTGGGCTGGTAACGATACTGCAATGGCACCTCCAGGTTCTTTGGAGGGTTTGTGACACTCAAAGGGGAGTGAACAGGTAAGGCGTAGCCAGGGCGAGGTTCTGGGTTGGGGGGACAGGAGCTAGTTCGCCGCAGATGGGTTAGGACAGGGCAAGAAGGGCGCTGCACCTGAAGGGGAGAGGTTTTTATTTGGGGTTTCCCACACGTTTCTGGGGAGAAGAAGAGTTTCCCATGAGTCTCAGGTGGAAGAGAAGGGTGAACATGCTGTCTTGGTGGGAGGTGCCAGGGGTTACACTGAAGTTGAGGCGATGCTGGCCTGTTTACACTGCTGGCATTCAGCCTCAACATGGCAGTCTGCTGTTGGTAGATCTTGGCGCTGAGCAGGCGCCGCCTCAGGCTGCCTTCCATTTTAGGCTGGAGGGCGGCAATCTTGCGTGGAAGAAGCTCATCTCGTTCTTCGTTGGGTCCCCCATTCCAGCAGTGTGAAGACACACCAGGACCTGCCCCCTCACCTCCCAGACATTCAACATAAGAAATCATTCTGTCCAGATCAGTGAGCAATCCCTGGTTTATAAAATGTCTGCACGAACTCTGGGCCGCAGTTTAGTTTATTAGTAGTCCACAAAGGCTTCAAGCTTTTCATCATAAAAGCTCATGAAATTTAGTCTTCTTAATTCTTCCCAACAAACACATTTTTTTCTATATTAGCTGACTAATTTGGTCTTTAGTTACTGTAGTGTGAAGGAGGAAAATAATGAGCTCTTCACATTACAAAAAATTGCATTTAAAATGAAGCCTTTACTCTTTAGATCTTGCTGAGAAAAATAATGTCATGCCACATATAACGATCTAACAATCTTTGAAAAACGATGCAGTAAATGCTGAAAATGAACAATGCTGGAAACACAACCTTCCAGGTGCTTCTTCAGATTAAATCCAGAAACTCACTTAATCCAAAACGTCCCCAGAAATCTTTCACAAGAAAGTGAAATTTAATTCTACAGTTTCTCAGAGAAAATGTCTTCCATTAAAATGTAGGATTAGCTTGAGTTTTTTCATGAAAATCTTCCCAGATGTCTGGCCACCATTCATGATAAAACATCCAACTCACAATAAAGACGCATCCAGATTTGCATGAAAAACTCTGCAGCTCAGTGCAGCCTCTTCTCATTCCTTCACAGGAAAAAACATAGACCTCCAAACATCCCAAACCTTCTTCTTCTGCAGGAGTTCGAGGGCAGGACAGTCGAGCAGAAAGTGTGTTCTTTCTTCCAACATGTTGACAGAGCTCTGCTCTGCAGGTTTAATCTACTAACAAGGATTATCCAGGCCCGCAGATGGCCAGCATTGAGCAGGTTTTCACCTCCACACTCACCACTACATGTTGCTGTGTTACTGGGTCATTTCTGACCCTGAGAACCAGAAACCAGAAGGTCAGCATCTGTTGGGGTGTTTTTCAACTTACAGCTGGTGACATTCAACAATTTTCTTCTGGAAAAAATGGAGCATCGAAACAAACTCTGACAAGCCGACAAGTTCAGACATGGATTAATTCACCGCTGAAAATAGACCCCAGTGTGTACAATCACGAAAGCAAGGTTTGAGGAATTTCCTCGTCCTTTTCAAAGAGTTATTAAAGTAAACCAACTAAAATATCACAGTACAGTTCAGTTTTTACAGTAACAGCAAAAAGTACCAACAACAAAAAATAAATACATCAAAGTATAAACAAACTGACACATAAAACATAGAAAACATTAAAAAAAACAGAGAAAATAATAAAGGAGCAAAATGAAACTAGAACAAAAAGAAGAAATGGAAATACAACCTCTCATAAAAGTTTTCACACCCCTTGTGTTTCCTCGTCATGTTCCATCAACAATCATCTCTGTATTTCACTGGGGTTTTATATAATAAACCAACATTAGCAGAGATTAATTGCAAACTGGAAGCAAAGTGAAACATGGTTTGCAAAATGTTTCACAAATAAAAACAAAAGTGTGACCTGTTGTTTTATTTAGTATTAGTGTTCTGCTGCTTATAAATCACTTCAAATCAAATGTATTTATAAAGCATGTTTAAAATTGAGTTAGCCAAAGAATAATAAATAATAAATCCCCAAAATATAAAAGGATTACAAATAAAAGAAAGGCATTAAAACTGTTCAAACAACAACAAAGTTAAAATAAGACAGTGTCTGCATGTAGACCCAGAGCTTCAGTTCTGATCTCATCTGGTCAGAGAACATGTCTGCTTCATTGGTTAGTGCTCTCCTCGCCTGGTTTAGGTGGACGTCCAAGTCTTTGTAGGTCTGCAGCTGGCCCATCCTAAGCATGAATCTTTCACTAAAACCGTTACAGTGCCCTCATTTCTTATCCGTTTATTTGAAAATATGGCTCAAATATTAAAGCTGAGGAATATGCAGATGTTATGATACATAGAAATATTTACTCTCCCTAAACATAACTCTACAAGCAGCGTATTATAGTGTGAAAGCTATATCGATTGTGCTTTTAAGATCGCTACGCTATCAATTGATTTTTAAAAGCTCAGGCTGCATAGCTGGGATTTATTGTATCACAGTTTGTTGGTTTCTGGCCTTGATGCTGAAATTTCTAAACTGATATATTAAAAGAGGGTTCATGTGACTCCTGTGACCTGGGCCCAGGGGCGGACTGGCCATCGGGAGCACCAGAACATTTCCCGCTCAGCTATCAGCGAAGGGCAGAAGGCTCTGTTCAGGTAGCATTTGGTTTTTTACATTAACTATCCATGTCGTTCGTGCGGCTCACTGGGGTATCTGCCTCGCTGAACCTCCCAGACTGAACACAGACACAACCTCCTTTCTTCTTCTGAGGCAGTCTGTCATAGCAGAGCAGACACAGAGACAACCAGAGAGGAGCAGAGAGGATTGAAAATAGGACAGCTCTGGCCTCCGATGCAGCAGACTGCTTTAAATTAATATTAGGTTATAAGGGACTAAACACAAGCATAGCCTCTCCAGCTAAACTAGCTTAATGAGGTTAGTTCCATGTTGAGAAATCTCAGAGGCCAAAACAAACTTAATAAAACAAATGTTATGTTATTCCAAAGGATATTGCAAATTTTAGAAGATGGTTAAAGAACTGAATCTGAAAAAAAATGTTTAATGGAATTCAGATTCTGTGTTCCCTTCATAAACTCTATTAATAAATTACTGTATATGAAAATTTAAACCATTGTAATATATATGTTATATAATCTTTATTTAACCAGGTAAAATGTTTTGTTTTAGTATTATAAACATTGTTCTACCTTTCATGGCATACCTGTACCAACCCTGTGTAACCCTAACCCTTTTTCTCACTTACAATCAAGTCAAACCGTCAAAGCAACACGTTGTTCCACTCATAGACCTTTCTTGCCGTTTCAGAAGAACCAGTTTTGTTTACTTCTGATGCTGCTTCTGCAGCAGTCCTGACTCAACGCATAGCACTGGTTCACGTGTGTCATGCATTGGTCACAGGACGTCCAATCCAGTAATATATATCAGTGGCTGGTTGTCCTAGATTTCACTTAGATTAGTAAAATGATGAAAACAAAGTATTTAATTGTGATACTAATGCAGAAATGAGTGATAAGGACGGTGATTACAATTAGCCCTTTATGTTCTGACACTGTTCTATCTTTGCATAACACAATGTCTCCACAAATCTCTGTGAGGTTCAACATCTCAGCCACTAAAAGGTGTGATCATTAGCTCATCCAGCTGGCCAAATATACAATGGATATGGAGCCTTACTGCAGGATACTTGAAATATAGTATCCTACCAAATACTGCATCCAAGTCATGCACACACTGGTACATGATGACGATTGTGAATTAGTGTATCGAGCAGCTATAGTGGAGACCATGCAACATTTTCTTTTCAGAACTTTGTGTTGGTCTATCACATATTAAATGGCAAAAAACACTTTTGGGTTTGCGGCTGCAACATGTATAAATGCTACTTCAAAGCCCTGCAACAACCACAAACTGACAAAATGACGGTAAAAACCGTGGTTATAAATCAACAGAAGCTCATTATTACCAGCAGACTGCTACTTAACCTGTGTGGCCTCAAGGGGTTTTTAGGACGTTTATGCTTGAATTAAAACGCCCAAATCTAATAGAGTTTTTCTCAGAACGTACAAACTATTTATATAATCATTAAGTTCAGAATTATGTTTCTCAAAGACGAGTGATAATTCTGATCTTCCTTTCTGCTGGTTGAGTAAATCCTGTCTGGATATGAGACAAAACTTATATATTTGTAACCTGTGAGATCTCTACTTTCAGCACACATACTGGATGTGTGGCAGCCGTTTGGGGAACTGCTGAGACGCCATTTTGTGGATTTTGTTTACTTTCTGTTGTTCGTAGAAATGGTTTATATAAACTTTTAGCCCAGATTCTAATATCCCTGTGGATGCTACATGTGTCTATGTTTAACTACGGGAATAACAATATTGAAAGTAGAAAAAAAAGTTTCAATTCTTTCCCCAGTATGGAGGGTTTAAGAGGTTATTACCACACTGATGCTACAAGACACAAATATTCACTGAAAGAGAGAAAAAAGTCACAGATTTGCACAAAAAGGAGATAAAACTGAAAAAAATGAACCCTCAAATATAACTTTAATTCTTAAAAATGCTGCAAAATGTCCACAAACATCCATAAAACTACCCCGCGGGGATTGAAAACCAGCAGAAAGGGAAAACCTATTCAGCTCTGATGTTAAAGTGACAGCCTGATGATTTTAATAATGATCTCCCGTTGGCAGACCAGCTGTGTGTCTTGAAGGTCTGAGCTTGCTGTTGCGTGAGAAGACTTCAGGAGTAAACCTGCGGCAGGTTTGGTCTGAAAGTGAAAACTGTGGATCTGTGAGGAGATTTTTTGACGACAGACACACTGAGGAGGAAACAACTGAAGCTGCAGAGAGAGAGAGATGTGAAAGACGCTCCTCCAGGCGAGCATTAAATTGTCTCTCAGCCAAAAGCAGGAGAAGAGAAACCTTAACTTACAAACAGAGGGTTTCTCTGTCTGATGGTCAGTCACATTGATCTGATTATTAGCTGATTGGATCACCTGACTGACACAGGAGCACAATTCCCCTCAATCTCCAGCCTGTTCCTGTATGCTCCTGGTCCTCCAGACAGTTTGATTCCTGTTTCTGGAAGTGAGCGTCTTGGTTTTTATGATAAATCTTCTGCTGGAGGCAAAGTTTAAAATCTGATGGATTACAGGAGCTTTTATTTGGGTCCATTTCCACTCAGTTGGACAATAATTGCTTTAGAAAAAGATGTTCTGTCAGATAAACAGAAAAAATACAATAAATTATAGTAAAACGTCTGGCTGTCCTCTGGAATAATGGAAAAGGAGCATGTTAACTTTTTAAAATGAAACAGAACCTTAACGTTAGACTTTAACACACTGATGCTTAGCTACTGAATGTGAACATTTAATGTCTTTTCTTGTACAGTTTCATGCTGATTCCTAAATGGACTGGATCTGACCACTGGACACACATTTGATGCACTGAGTTTTCATGTTGCAGACATTAGAAGCAATAAATCTGTGCCAAGTGAAAATCAGTTCACTGGGAATGTTGCCTTTCTTTTACCTCTTTACCATGAAACTTGCAGGAAATCATGAAAAACATGCATTTTGGGGATAGCTCCAAACATACTGAAAGTTCTGACTTACATTAAATTAAATTAAATAAAATGGGTCAGGCTGTCAGACGATCTGGTGGCCACTTTTCCTTCTGCTACTTTGCCTTGATATAAAACATTTGTGCATCATTTACAGTGTCAAAATAAGGTGAGATCTTTCCATGTAATCCATGCAACATTTAGTAACTGCTCACAGTTAACTCTATAAAAGTTACAATAAATATCCTTATGTGTAATCCATGCAATAATTATTAAAATACACAGTTGAAGCAGTGAGGAGTAAAACAAGCTTGTTCTCATATTCTGGAACTGAGAGACTGGAGAGGTCTGTGTGGAGCCACATGTTATCTGTCTTATCTTTTGCAAAAATATAAACAAGTATATCCAAAGAAATGATGTATGATGATTTTACATTCTTTCACATGTATTAAATGAAATTAGTAGTCTTTGATTAACAAGTTAAAAGATGTATGATTGAAATGTGGTTAAGAACTGAGAATTAGAGGAAAAAACATTAAGGTTTGACATTCTCAATCAGCTATATATGAAAGAAATATAACATTAATCATTTGTAAAGTATGAATAAAAAGAATGAAGTCATGGTTTTGTAACTGTGTTTTAAAGTAAATGCTGAAAGCTGAAGAAAGGAATGTGTAATACTGTGTAAAGTTTAAAACTGAGCAGATATTGCTGCCATGACCTGTGAGTTTGTTTCTGTTTTTTCCTACGTAGAAAGTACGCCTGCTTCTCAGTTTAACTGGATTCCTGATTTCCCTGTGTTTTCTTTCAAACCTCACAACCTCTGCTTCGTCATGTCCGATAGGTCCATATAATGACCCTGGTTCTGTTGGATGTTTCTTTCTGTTATAAGGGAGGCCGTTCCTCCAGCTGTTGCCACATGCTTGCTCAGAATGAGGGCTTCCTTAGATAGATCAGTTTATACCAGTTGGAATTACAGGATGAACTGAATTTAAGCTCAACGATAATCCACACTGAACTGGATATGAATTGGATCTATTTGTCTTGTAAAGAACCTTGAGATGAATCTTATCACAAAAAAGAAGCAAAGAAGTTTGATTTAAAAGATGCCCTAAAAAACAGACACTGAAAAAAGAACAATTGTAAAGAAATTCAGCCTGACAACAAAGACAGATGAATTATCAGCAAACACACAGACATGATGAGGAAAATAAACAAATGAGGAAAAAAAGGTGGAAAACACAAAAGTGTTAGGATTAGGAGCAGCAAAGCAAATGCATTGCAAAGAAAGCCTTTTCTGCAGAAGAAACAAAGATCACAAAGAACAACAGAAGTCCAGACAGATGCAAAAGAACCCGGTGAAACAGAACACTGCCTCCAAAAAACCAAATAACAGGACAACACCTCAGCCTTAGCGGGATGAAAAACAACCTTGAAGTTTCAGTCAGAACAGCAAGAGACAAAACAACTTCAGTCAGCTGGAACAGGACTAAACTGGAGGAAAACATGTGGAGGATGGTGCCAAAGTTAGTGTAAAAGCTTGTTTGGTGCAGCTGCAGCAATCTCTGTGATGTGTGTGTGTTTGAGAGGCTGAATGGGATGTTTCAGCCTGCCTCAACAGGCCGACGCTTATTAAACACACAAACACACCGGCTGACACGCAGCCGAGCGAAGAATGCACACGTCTCCTGACCTACAGAGACTGGTACAAGCCACAAGCTCTCAGAGGCGTACAGCAACCATCCCAAGGGCTGCAAAAACAGGACTCTGATGAGCATCATGGCAGTAACCGTGGCAACAGTAGTTAAAAGAGCTGCACCCGCTGTAATCTCAAAACACTGGTGCTCATCAGCAATTTATTCCCTCCATTAAAGCCTTTATCTGCTCAGAAACAAACACTGCTGGCCTGTTTTAAACATAAGAAAATACACACAACTCCAAAGATTGTTTTCTTACCTTTAAAGCAGAGCATGTTTACCTCACTGGATATATGTGTGTGTGAATCCAAGCAAAGACAGATTGAAAACACAAGTTCAAATGCGGAGTCCTCCCTCTGACCATCTCTCCTCCTCCATCCCTTCACAATAAAAGCCTCCAGCACCTGCTTCCTGATCAGTGATCCTTTTCGCCCTCCTAGTTTTCAGGTTGCAAACCCACAGAAAAAAAAGACAAGGCAGCAAGAAACACACACAGAAAGTCAGAGCAATGTTTGAATGAAAGACTAAATCTGAAAACATAGAATAAAAAGGTGCCGATTTACATAAATACATTGTTTCATTACTCTATCTCCACGTGTTTACATTTTAAATCTCCTGTTTCAGTAAATTTGTTTGTTTCTAATACATTTATCTATTTCCTTGTTATTAATTATTGCATGATTTAGCATCTTCTCCTCATTTTAGATTATTTTCTGCATTTCTGCTTCTTTGGGTGATAGAATCTGTCCAACACTGAGGAAGTAAAACACTCTAATTCACACTGATTGTTTCAGTTTTAAGAGTAATTCATATCTTCAATTTACTGCACCTGGAATTCCTAATAAACTATTTTGCAAACCTAATGAGATGTGCTTAGTTTTCAGTGAGTTTTTCAGAAGAACTTTGATGGAGGAAACCTGATTTTTGCAGCACCAGTGAAAGACAAGTCAAACCAAAGTGCTTTATGGGAAATGAAAGGAAACTGATTAAAACAACAAAAATCATTTAAGCTTTAAACGCATTGCATAAAAACCTAAAATGTTAAAATGCAAACATAATCTAGTCTGAGCTTCAATCACTCATCAGTGATCGGGCAAAAAATTCATTACCGAGGATTTTAAAGGAACCAACAGTTTCTGAACATCTCAGGTTTTTAGGTGGTTTGTTCCAGATCTGAGGAGCACAGAAACTAAATTCTGCCTCTCCTTGTTTAGTTCTGGTTCTGGGAATCCTGAGTCAGCAGGTCTCTGAAGACCTGAGGGGTCTGCGTGGTTCTTAACAAGCAACCATAATCAGTCATATTCAATTAATTAGAATTTCATTGAAGTTGATTTATTCCAGTAACTCCATCAATAATTGAAACACTTTATATAAATGAATTACACACAGACTGTTGTTTTAAAGCCTTTATTTAAGTTAATTATAATAATATTCTGCCTACAGTCAATGAAAACATGACATTTAGGATTACAATATTAGATCAGACTATAAAAACATTTTAAAACAGAAATGTGGACTAAAATGAAAAGTATTTTTAATAACTCATTATTTTCAGTATGTCATTATTTTATTTTCAAGAGGTACTTTTAGTCTTTAGTAACTTATTGAATATATATATTCCCGATAGAAAGAAATGTAAGGAGGAGGGAGACGAGGCTCCTGAAAGAAATAAGTTTATATATATATATATATATATATATATATACAGGGGTTGGACAATGAAACTGAAACACATGGTTTTAGACCACAATAATTTATTAGTATGGTGTAGGGCCTCCTTTTGTGGCCAATACAATGGTTTTATGTTTTTTGGATACAATCCGGGTTAGCACCCGAACATCCCTTTCAGACAGCTTCCTCTTGCATCCACAGTTAATCCTGTTGGATGTGGTTCGTCCTTCTTGGTGGTATGCTGACATTACCCTGGATACCGTGGCTCTTGATACATCACAAAGACTTGCTGTCTTGGTCACAGATGCTCCAGCAAGACGTGCACCAACAATTTGTCCTCTTTTGAACTCTGGTATGTCACCCATAATGTTGCGTGCATTTCAATATTTTGAGCAAAACTGTGCTCTTACCCTGCTAATTGAACCTTCACACTCTGCTCTTACTGGTACAATGTGCAATCAGTGAAGACTGGCTACCAGGCTGGTCCAGTTTAGCCATGAAACCTCCCACACTAAAATGACAGGTGTTTCAGTTTCATTGTTCAACCCCCTGTTTATATATATATGTGTATGTATATATATTATATTACTTATTGAATAGTCAGTCAGTCAGACTGACTAACTGACTGACTGACTACTTATTGAATATAATGAATATCAGTCCTTTATAAGACCAACAGCAGAACCCTTTCTATTCCTTGACAAACAGGAAGCCAGTGGAACTGGTGTAAAATCTAAAGTTATGTTTTGTTAAACTGTTTTATTTTTGGATTTTCAGAGATTTGGCTGTAAATATAAAAACAAATTGTCTTTCTGACACTGGATGACATATCTGTAAAATACTATATGCAATGTTTGAAACTTACAATCTGCAAATTATTAGGATGAAAAAGTAAATTTCAGTTTGTGGTTTATGTAAAAAGTTAGAATGACATTATTCAGTTGACGTTACATGAATATGTAATAAGCTAATATTTGGAAATAACGTAATAATAAAGAAGTAATCCAGAATTGCAAACACTGATTTTCTTGATTATTGCGCCCATGTCAGAGATCTCGCGATGTACAATCTCTGCTCTGTGATTGGCTGCGCAGGAGGTAAACACGGAAGTGCATCGCCAGCTAACCCTGGGAGGCAGAGGCAGTCCGGTGGGTTTAGAGCTAACATTAGTATTCAAACCAGTTAAAAAAAAACATTCCTCTGTACTGGTTTTACGGTCCGTCCAGACTGCGGTGGGTCAGCACAGCCAAGCAGAGGCAGCAGCGCAGATTGGGGGGTAAAAACAGCGCTGAAAATGGAGTTTTTAATTCTGTTAGCATGTTAGCTGAGCTCCGTTAGATCTGGACTGTTATTACTGTGTTGTCACACAACCAGGACAAAACTGGGAATAACACCGGAGAGAGGAGGAGGAAAAACATTAAACATGAACAAAGGAAGGTAGATCAACTGCCAAACGATAAAATATGTTATTATAATAAGCATAGTTTAACAGAAAGCGACATTTCTGGACTGAGACTATTTTAGGGCTAACAATGTGCTCATTAATTGATTAACAATAAATTCAACTAAAAATAAAGAAATTAAAATAACTGATAGCCTTTAAGCCTTTAGTGGTTTTAATTTAACCATACTGGACATTTCTCCTTGGAAAGCATTTTCTAACACAGAAAAATAGAGCAGATTATTTATTTATCTATTTATTTATAGGGAAATTCAGTCCATCAGTAGTAAAGTGGCTGGGACTTGGAAAGCACTAAAAATATTAAACCTTTATATATATTAATATTATTATTATGGTTGCACGGTGGCGCAGTTGGTAGCACTTGTGCCTTGCAGCAAGAAGGTCCTGGGTTTGATTCCTGGCCTGGGGTCTTTCTGCATGGAGTTTGCATGTTCTCCCCGTGCATGCGTGGGTTCTCACCAGGTACTCCGGCTTCCTCCCACAGTCCAAAGACATGCCAGTCAGGTTAATTGGTCTCTCTAAATTGCCCTTAGGTGTATGAATGAGTGTGTGCGTGGTTGTTTGTGTGTTGCCCTGAGATGGACTGTCGACTTGTCCAGGGTGAACCCTGCCTCTCACCCATAGACTGCTGGAGATAGGCACCAGCTCCCCCGCGACCCACTATGGAATAAGCGGTAGAAAATGACTGACTGATGATATTTAATATTTAAATAATAAACCTAAAATATTACACCTAAAAATGAGTAATGATAAAAAATAAATATACAGGGAAGCTGTCCCTGATGAATGGGAAAAAAGATGAAACTGCAACTACAGAGTTTTACAGGCTGAATACAGCAGCTCTGTCACTCCTCTTCACAATGATGCTCTACTGCTGGTCTATCAAGCAAGATCCCAGTAAGGTTAAAACATGAGACCTTATTAGCTCATAAACTGACACTGTTACATCTGTTTGTCCTGATGTCTCCTAGCAGCAATGTCCGTCGTCATCCACACTCGAGGTGAAGCGGGTGGTGGGGTGGCCGCCCACCTTCAGTGCCCCCACTGCGGCCATCTGTCCAAGAGCCACGCCCAGCAGCTGTCCCACCTGGCGGCGTCCCACCCCACCTGCCTGGACGGCGTGGCGGTGGGTCGCCTTGGCAACATCCTGATGTACCAGAGCAGCGGGCGGCTCTTCCACTGCTCCGAGTGCTTCTACACGTACCGGGACTTCACCAAACTCTACAAGCACATCATCGCCCGACACTGCATGGTAAATAGGGAGTGCGGAGGAGGGGAGGAGGAACAGGGAGAAGAGGAGGAGGCTCCTGAAAAAAAGAGAACTACGGAGGAGAGAGACAAGGAGGCTCCTGATAGGATGAAATGTAAGGAGGAGGGAGACGAGGCTCCTGAAAGGAAGAGAGGTGAAACGGAGGAGGGTGAGAAGGATGCTTCTAAAAGGAAACAGGGCGATGAGGGTAAGGTAAAGGAAGAGGATGGAGAAAAGAAAGCTCCGGAAGAACACCAAAATATTGAAGGTCCTAACAGGAAGAGAAGCAACGAGGGTGAAGAGGAGGGTGGTCCTGAAAGTAAAAGGAACAGTGAGGATGCAGGAAAGGAAGAAGATGGAGAGAAAGACCCTCCTAAAAACAAACAGAGCGTTCAGGGTGAGGAGGAGAAAGAGAGAGAGACAGATGCTCCTGGAAGAAAAGGGAGCAGTGAAGATGATGCGGAGGAAGAGCAGAACACTGAGGTTCCTGCAGAGGTGAAAACCGGCGATGAAGAGAAGAAGTGCGTGCTGACGTACGATGGCATCTTGTTCCACTGCAAAATCTGCGGCTGGAGCCACAAACAGAAATCCGTCTCCGTCAGCCACATCGTGCGCAAACACGAGATCCCGAAAATATACGCCAGCCACGCCCTCACCAGGAGCCGGGAGGTGCAGATGGGCGGGGTCGAGGAAGAGGACGGGATAGGGCTGAGCGAGGAGATGATGAAGGAGGAGATAAAGGTGACGGAAAAGTTGGTGGGCTTCGTCTCTCACCGCTTCGTGTGCCTGGTCTGCAACTGGAGGAGCAAACTCAAAGGTGCTTTAAAGGCTTCACATTTTCCATGTAGATTAGCTCCATCCAGGCTCAAAGGTCCACAGCTCTTAGTGCTTATTTTGGTAGTATTTTATACATTCTGTAGGGCGACTTTAAAAAGTGACTCCACAACAAAACAGAGAAGGCTAAATCACTAAACTCTGCTAGCTGGGAACATTAGCCTGTTTTTGCACAAACAGAATCACCTGCTGGTGAATCCACATCCTCAGCTGAAGTTCTGCTGGTCTCTGCAGGGTTCGTCCTCACACACATCGAGCGACACCACGACGTGGAGCGGCGGTACGGCTGTAAGGAGTGCCCCCAGAAGTTCTTCCTGCCCAGCCGACTGCAGCAGCACGTCCGCACCGCCCACCGACCTGGACGCTACGCCTGCCCCTTCTGCTGGTTCCGCTCAGAGTTCCTGGGAGGCTTCAGGCGGCACTGCAGCCGCTGCAACGCCCGGGAGGAGGAGGGAGGCATGTCTGGAGGAGGGGGAGGGAGAGGGGAGCTGGAGGAAGAGGTTGAGGAGGAGCCAGAGGAGAGGAAGGAGACAAGAGGGATGAGGAGGCGCAGGAGCTTAGAGAGGAGGGGGGAAGAGGAAGAGCAGGAGGATGAGGACGACGATTAACTAGACTGAGTGTTTTCAAACCATCAAACCTTTTCATTAACACAAAATAAAATGTTTGTTTTTAGATTTAAGGCCTTTTTCCTCTGTCACCATCAGTATCCTTGAAAACAACGGCCTTCGACAAAACGTCCAAAGATCCAGAACAGAGATTCACAGAATGTGTTTTTATTTGACCCGAACATAGAAAAACAAATCCGCCGCCATTCTGCATCCAACCAAAACAAAACCAGAAAGTTTTATAGAACCCAGCAACACTTAAACCCAAAACCTCATCAAAATCAGCACACTTCTCCTCATTGTCTATATCATATATATATATGAAAAAACATCAATATAATCTGCATTTAACTCCCGAAACCAAAGTTCTGCTCATTTCTTGCCCACATATTGACTTGAAAACGTGACTTTTACTGTTTGGTTTGAAAACTTAAAGAAATAAACTTAAAAAAAGCATCAAAGCTTATCAAGACCCAACATCACAGGAAAAAAAAACTAATCTGGGAAGCAAACAAGGGTGTAATACTGTGCTTATCCACTAGATGGCAAATTAAAAGCAAATCACCCGAGTGGGATCTGACTTCTAAACCTGTTTAACTTTCTTTTCTCTCAGGGGAAGGCGTGTAATCTGTTTTTAAAGCAAAAATATAAAACATCCAACGTATTTCCGTTTCTCTTCAGGTTTAGGAATGTTAGAAGATGTTTGGATCAGGAATAAACTTGGTCTGTAACGAGATGAAAAGCCTCTACAGCTCTGACGATAAACCAAAGCTTTGGTTTGTTCTCGCCGTACGATGAGGAGTCTTCAGCATCGACTAGATCAGAAACGGATTGTTTCTTCTGTGTCTTCAACCTAAATCTGGTCGTTATTCTTAAAAAGGAAAAAATAACAGATCGAAGGAGCTTCTCCTGCAAACACTGCAGGAATCAGATGTAGTTTGGCAACTGGAAGTTCAAGTGATTCAGTTTGAGTTATAGTTTATGGCTCTTTGTTAGCGCTGCAGCTCCGTCAGCAGGTCAGGTGAATTTGGGGCACCGCGAACCCTCCAAGGCAGAGATGTTGATACCTCTCAGACCACCGAACCTTCCTCTGTCGTGATCATCATCGTCGTCTTTGCCATCGTTATCATTGGGAGTCGTGTGGCTGGTCGAAGCCTTCTGCTGCACAGAAACAAAACGAGAAGAAGAGTGTCAGATCAAACAGGAAGCCCCAGATCAGTTAGGTGGCACCATGGATCTATGATAGAGAATAAAATCTAGATTCCGACTTGTCCAGACTAAAGGAACGTCGCAGACAGATTATAAGATGTGGGCCATGAAAGGAAAGCAGGTAAAGGTTGTTTCTTACTGTTCGAGACTCCGGCTCTCTGTATGGAGGACAGACCATGTGAAAGCGAGGGATGGCCACCTGGAAAACTTCTTCCTTGTTGACTGAAAGACAAACCGGCATTAGATCAACCATCACAAACAGAAGACCTGTCTCTGCTGCAGCTGAATAAGGAAAAACAGAGCGCCACCTAGCCTGTGGAAGGTGTAGTGACCCTCCATGAACTCTGACGGGGTGGAGAAGGTGGTGCAGCTGGCGTACTCGTGAACCTTTCCAGGCGTCATGACTGGAAACTCTCCTGCACAGAAACATGGCTACATTCAGCACCTAGCATGGACCAACCAGACCAATCAGAGGGAAGCTGGAGGAGATGGGGACATACCGACTACACCCGGACCCTGAACTTCCTCCACGTTTCCGTCAGAGGTGGTGATTTTCCAGTAGCGGCTGTCCAGCTGACACGCAGCATCAGGGGAAGCGTTTCTGGACATTTCGATCCTGCAAACAGATGGTTTTTACTCATTAAACTCGGCAGAGACCGGATCAGGTCTGAGTCGCTCTGACGGAGCCGTACCTGATGCGGTAGGTGAAGAAGAAGTGCGGCGGGTGGACTGATGACAGCTCCGGCAGGAAGGAGGTAGAAACGGAGACTGTGATGTCACCAGTGGTCGCCACGCAGCCTGTTTCATGCGTATACCTGCAGACAAAACAAACTGAGTTTTCTTTTAAACACAAACTTTACTCTGCATGACTCAGGAGTCCCACTCACCTGAAGATCTGGTCTTTGATGATGGGATATTCTCCTGTAACAACGTTGTTGACGTAGGTGTTGAACCAGTAAAGGAAACTGGAGCCTGAAAACACAGATGAACAGTTTGTCTCAACTCCTCATGGGGAACGTTTATATCAAAGCATCTGGATCTCCACTGGTTTAACATTCAAACCGAAGAGATTCCCATCTGCAGAAAGGTTTGAACAACATGACAACAGACCTGTGATGAACATATCGATGGCTGATGGATCCTGAGCAGTTTGATCCTGTAAAAAGACAGAAAATTGATTAACAGCCTGATTTATACATTTAATCCTAAAGAACAGGCAGACAGGAAGTGTACAAACAGGGCAGGGGTAGAAGCTCTCTCCTTTCTTGCGTCCCTCGGCGTCCTCCAGCGCCACATACTGGCTGAGGCCGGTGTGGAAGCAGAAGGTGAGCGGTAGGGAGCGTCTCATCCCTTTCCTGTGCTGGAAGCCTCCGGCTGCCGTCTCCACGTCCAGCAGCACCTCCGAGCGGTAGTGGTTGGACAGGGACATGCTGCCCATCAGCCTGAGGACCCAGAGAGAGACTGGTTAGACTGGGATGTTCAAACAGAGGAAGAGAACACTGGCCACACACTGACCCTGGGATCACCAGTTTCTGGCCGTTGTGGATCCGGTACGAGCAGCGGTAATCATCTGGAAGTTTACACCTGATCTGAGCCTCGATGTCGTCTAGCTCTCCCTCTGTGGCTCCGTCTGGAAAGGAATCCAGAACCCAACAGGTTAACTGTGGCTCTAAAAGTGTTCGGGTCTCCTCATGTAGCTGACGTCTGTTTCTGTTACCTTTGAGTGAAACAATCATACGAGGACATCTCTGCTGCAGGAAGCTTTTTAGCTTCTCCCAGGCTTTCTTCAGCACCACGTAGTACTGAATGTACCGGCCCAGATCCGAGTAGTAGAGCTTAAAGAGGCCGTGCCAGGACAGGCCCCGCTGCAGCCGGTCAGCACTGCACAAGCAAACAGACAGTTCAGGTCAGGCTCCTGTGAGGTTAAAATGGTATGAAAGCATTTAAAGTGGACTTACTCTGTCAGCAACCAGTGTTTGCAGCAGTGACGTTTCCATAGCGGGTTGTGTTTGGACAGCTCATTGAGCCTCTTACTGGCGTAGCTGCAGCTGCGAACCAAGAGGGGTTAGAAACAATAACTTCAATGCTCAGATGCTCATTTACATGTTCAGATAATTATCATTATTATTAATACTGACGGTTCCACTGATGCTAATATAAAACGTGACGGACATGTGATGAAATTACCCTGTAGTTATATCAGAAATCTCAGTATTTCACAGCTAACTGATCCACTAAAGGCAGGAAATTCATAAGCTTTTAAAACTGAAAGTTGATAGAAATGAGTTTATTTGAAGAAGTTGATAAAACCTCAACATTAGGGGTACAACTATATTTATACAAACCAATGGGGAAAGAAATGTTTTAAAGCATCGAGCTGAAAACAGGAATCGGCTTAAATTTATTATTTTTTACTTTAAAAAAAAGTATTGATTACAAACAGCTCATAAGACTAAATAATTTTAGCATCTGCCAATAATCACATTTATATTGTCAGTATAAGTTTTTTGAAATGTATTTTTACCACATGCAGACACCAGATATAACACAAATACTAAGAATACAAAAAGCTCAAAATGTGTACTGTGAAACTAATCACACATTAATTTTTATAGTAAATTGATAAAACTGCGCATTCACAACAACTAGAATAATATGCTTATCTTTACTACATGAAGGTACAAAATAAAACTACTTTGACAACACAGAGCTTATAAAACTGTACTTTTTATATGAAACCTGTAAAACGGAGTATTTTTACTACATTAAAAATGACGCTGATAAAACTGGGTTGTTATTTTTGACTACATGTTGGTGAAAGTTTATTTCAGCAGCCTGGAGTTGGTTTGGATGTTTCTGATCATGTTTGTTTTGTTCCTGCTGCTGATCAGCTGTCATCAGTTAAAATTGAGTTGGGTAACAGCAGCTTTCTGTAAACACAGCTCATCCTAACATGGAGAAGTCCTTTCAGCAGGTAGTTTTATTCTTGTTTAACTCTCTCTGGTTAATGTTAAATGTTTCCAACACATTAAACTCCTTTAACTGATCATTTCTCAGTTATAATCAGTCACTTTTAAACAGTTACAACCAGCATTATTTCTTAATTACAGTAACTTCAGATGTTCTGTAACATGTTGTTCATCTAACTGAATCACCCCAGGTGGATTTTATTCCCTTAGTTTAGCTCAGATCAGTTCATTAATGAACAGCTCAAAATAAACAAACTGCAGCTGTTAGCATGAAGCTAACTGTAAACAAGATCTTTATCTTTACTTTTAAAGTCATTTTACTGTCTCAGTGTGATATGAACTCCTTAATTTTATTCTTTAATCTCTAACTAGAGGCTGTGACCAGCTGACAGTAATTTTTACATCATATTTTAGTAGAAATCTAAACAAAACCAGCAGTTACGTGTCAGGCTAAGCTGCAGCTGTTAGCCGTTAGCATCCTGTAGCTTGCTCCGTCTCTGTTATTAAACAACCTTTGCTTTATATTTGCTGTCTGCATGGAGTCTGATACCTACTGGACCAGGTCTCTGAAGCTCAGGTAGGACAGGACGTGGAGAAGCGGGTCTGAGGGGAGGTGATCCAGCTGTAACTCCGACGAGGCTGCCATTGTTAGCAGGAGTTCCACCTGGAAGCAACGCTGCTGCACTGCCCCCTGCTGGGAGGAAGATATAACTACACCACAGTGTTCAAAGAACTGAAGGTGACGTTTGCGATATTATTTATCCAAGCAGACCGGATCAAAACTGTATTTATTAAAACATGACATGTATTCCAATTTAGTTCAAGTCCTCCTTATAATTAAATGAGCTAAACTAGGATTCAAACATTCAGTAAAAATAAAAAAAGCACTGTTTTGTGAAAACACAAAAAGGTGTTTCCTTAATCCTGTGATGTGCTTTTTTTAGGTTGAAATTTTCTAATAATAATTTGACTTTATTATTTTACAGCATTCATAAAGCTGACCAGTTTAGAAATGATGGCTGTTTTGATCCAGTCCTTTTTTAAGAAAACCAGTGCACAACAGTAAACTGAGTTGAAAATGGTATTTTTTGAAATTCTGAGGAAGATCCTGCTTATAAAATGTCTAAAAAAAAAAAGAGAGGTATTTCAATAAAGTGATGTAGTTTATGAAGTGTGCTTGAGTGCACCATAATGTGAGTATGTAGATTATCTGTGTTTTAATGTGAACTCAGACGGATGTGGAAAAACTTTGTTCTGAGGTCTGGATCAAGAGGAGAAACGTACACAGGAGGCCAGATGGAACAGCAACTATTTTATGTTTCATCATGTGTTGGAGCAACATAAATCAGTGGCAGCAGCCCAGTCAGCGAGTTGCTCCAGCTTCTCGCTGTCTTCATTGGAACAACGGTGGAACTAGAAAATAGATCTTCTGAATCAGTATATTATATAAGTCATTCATCACACTGTTAGTGAAAAAGCTAAGAAAGTTACCAAGCCCAGGTACCTTACAGCTCAGTGGTAATCTTCAGAAGAACCTGAAAGAACATGATGGGATGGAGCCTGTGAGGATCCTTTCAGGGTCAACTATTAGAACCTTGATTGAAAGTTCTGACAAGTTCAGAAAATGCAACCAAAGCTCAGGCAGCTTCTGTGAGCCACCAACCACAGCCAAGTTACAGAACGTCAGTGAACCTGCGTAAAGGAACCTCTGAGATGCTTCTGAGAGCAGCGTAGGTGAAACCACCAGAGGACAGAGTCACACCTGATGCTACTGTTAAAGTTCAGAATATCTACCTAGAGAAGACAACCCTCTGTAATACTGACAATATTGAGAAGGTTGTCCAATGCAGGAGAGATTTTAAACAAGAGATGAAATCGTCTTAATAATGATTAAAATAAAGAATAAACCCTTCTATAAAAAAACATGCAAAGATCCATAAACACAAACATTTACAAGAGACAATAAGAAACAAGACAGACTGCAGGGTAAATCAGTACATAAGGTAACGCATAAATAAATAAATGCAATATTATGAAAATTCATGAAATATACTTCCTGACATGCATTGAATATAAAACACTTGCCATTCAAGTTCAACATATTTCCATCTTGTCCATTGTCCCAGAGTCGCCTAGGCAAAAACTGTTCTCTCACTATAAGGCTCTCTGAGTATAACATTTCATAAATATTCTCCTAACTTTAAAGTAGAAGCTCAGCATCTTAGCGTTTAAAGCAGAGTTTTAGAGCTTAGTTTCATCTGTCTGTTGGAGCTGAACCTCTGCTTGGAGTTTAGGAGCCACAGCTCCTCTGAAGCTGCTGCTGCTGCAGTCTGTTAGCATCGGTAGCTCCGCTCTGAGTCTTGGGGGGATGGGAATGGCACTTTTTTTGTGGTGTACACAAGCCAGCTGACAGACTTGCCTGGGCATTGCCTGGCATTATGAAACTAGTAGAAAATTGATGCTGCATTCTTTCACATTCCATCTTCTCCCTTACCCCCCTATTCCCTACTACCTCCCATCTGTCCCATACTTTGGATTTTTACAGTTTTCTTACTTAGAACAGGTTCTAGAATCTAGAACCTAGGTGATAGAAATGCCATAGAAGTCTAACAGTTACACAAAAATCCAAAATCAAATACTTATTTTATATATCGTTATATTTGATCATTTGAATAGAATTTGATATGTATAAATCAATAAAATAAATAAATATATTTTAAACATATTTAAGGTCTGAATTTCTTTTATGGAGTATTTAAATTGTAATTTTGATTTGTAATTTATAAAATAATTACAAACTATTTAAATTAGAAAATAATTTCTACATTTCTTTATGTAGGATAAAGTTAGATTAATTCATCTACCGCATACAGCACCAGTGATTAGCGGTTAATTTTGATTCATACTAAGTAAAACCATTGTGACAGACTTTATCTGTGAATAAATTTATCACACACATACATTCATATTTTTACTACTGCTGTTTACATTGTTAATTAAATAATTGTATTTAGCATATTTGTTAGTTAATTATTGTATCGTACTTAAACATCACACAGTAGACAGTACCACAAGCAAAAGTGCAATGGGACGAAGTAATAATGTAGAAAAATCGTCAGCACAACAAAAAGCCACATTGAAAGCTGCTGGAAAAAAAAACATTAACAATTAATGTTTTCCATAAAAACAATAATAAAAATAATTTCATACACTGCTGTGAGAAGGAATATATCCAAAATACAAAAATCAGTAGTCACAAAGAACTGCGGAGAGAGAAGCAGTGATAATGACGAGACTAAGAATAGGTCATACATGTCTAAATGACATGCTGTATGTAAGTGAGAGGGAAAAAAACAATGATAAATGTGAGGGATGTGGAGAAAAAGAAAATGTGGAACATATATTGTTGGACTGTGAAGTGTTTACAACTAAAGGAAAACAGTAAGGGAGGCGGGACAAGAATGGAGTCTCAAAGAAATATTGGGAACTGAAGGTAACAAGGAGAATCTAACTAGAAAAGCATGATTTATATATCTACATAACAAGCATTTGAAAAGCTGAATTTAATTAGCAAAGTTGTGGATGTGGCACAGTCGTGTACACATAAGCTGCTTGCGATCCGCCTTTCTAGAAAAGAGGAAATTGCTGCTTTTTTCAGCTTTGGTTAGACAGGAATCTTGTCACATGATCTGGAAGATGTTGACGAAGTACTGAGAGAACATCTGTCAGATTTCCAACCTAAAGACTAACTTCACTGTGGTAAGTTTCACTGATTTGCATATTCTGTTTGTCTTGTCACATATTTTCTTTTGGTCTAGAGCTGCTGAAGACAGATGAGAGTCCTTAATGAAGCTGCTAGTTGAAAGCTCACTTCAACCTGGTCCACAGAGGCAACATGTCTTCTAGTTATGTGACAACCTTAATAAAATATTGTTTTTCACTTGACTTGCATACAAAGAATAAACTAAGCACTGGCTTTCATAAAATAAATAAATAAATTGTGGATTGAATGGTTCCCCTCCCCCAATCCTTTAGTTTCTAAATTTTCTGAAGGTAATTTAAACCGTTTTATTTTCTGTTGTAACAGAAAATAAAACGGTTGTAGACTTTCAACAGTTAATAAGGTTTGATATGGGAGAAAAGAAGTGTCTTGACTCATAGAAAGCATCTCCAGGCTATAAAGTGTAACTTTAAAGTTGCTATGTGTTCTAATTATGAATATTAATATATTATTTAATATTTATTATTAATACTTTAATATTTTATCAAATAATATTTCGGTCTGTTAAGGGTTGTCCTGTGAATACCAGCCTAATAAGGCGATGGTATTAGGACAAAATTCAAAGGGATGAGCCAAGCTCTGACATTATTGAACAGCAAAACTCTGCACACACATGGAATGAATTCATACAATTTCTTAAAATACAATCAGAATCAACTTTATTGCAAAGTTCATACATACAACAAACAAGGAATTTGACTCCGGCACACTTTGCTCTCTGGGTTTCTTTTTTGTGTTATAAGATATATTCTGCATATTTCCTTGTGTCTATAAATACAATATACACATATATAATAAGGTACATTTGCAACTTCAGTATGAGGTTGTTTTGTTCTCTATTAAATGTTTAACAGAGAAACAGCCTGGAGGAAGAAACTGTCTCTGTGGCTGGTTTTAGTAATCAGTGCTCTGTAGCGACGGCCTGAAGGTAAAACTCTAAACAGTTTATGTGCAGGGTGTGTGGGGTCTGCAGAGATTTTAGCAGCTCTTTTCTTGACCCTTGACCTGTATAAGTCCTGGATGGAGGGAAGGTCAGCTCTGATTGTTCTCTCTGCAGTCCTGATTATTCGTTGCAGTCTGGACCTGTCCTGTTTTGTGGATGAATCAAACCACACTGAGATGGATGAAGACAGGACAGATTGAATGATGGCAGTGTAGAAGATAACCAGCAGCTCCTGGGTCCTCAGAGATGGTGGTTCCTAAGAACCTGAAGTGGTCCACGGCCGATACAGTGTTGTTGAGGATGGTGAGGGGGTTGTATGGGGGTGGTGTTCTCAGGAAGTCCACCACCATTTCCACTGTCTTGAGTTTCAACACAAACAAAACCAAACGTCATAACAAAAATTTTTTATATAATTTCATTCTAAATTATTTCTCTCAGCCCAAACCTAACCTCTTACATGAACCATGCTGAGGAAAAGTTGTCCAGGGCGACGACGTTTGAAGAAAACATCCACAGTGAACAAAGGGTTAGTTGCAGCTAACCTCCGTAGCTGTGGGGTGGGGCGGCTCGTTCTGCCGGCCAAACTGCATGTTATTGCTGTAACAACGGTGATGCGGTCCCGTTGTCCTTCCTTCAGACCAGGAAAACTGCTCCACTCTGCATCGTAGAGACAGGGTCTCTGCTGGGAACTCTCTGGAACACAGTTTGCTTCTGTAGACCTCAGAGAGAAAGTCAAGCAACGCTTGTACCTTAATTACCCCCGATGATGAATGAATACCGGATAGACAAATAGCAATTAATTCGTACTTAACTTAGTGCATATGATCACGGGATCGTATGATACTCTTGGATCCAGTTTAAAGAGTTATGTCTGTTTGCCTGCAAAGAGACATTAGCGTGCTGTGTCCCTCCATCCAGTTCCTCTCAAGACCCACGTGGAAGAGGTCAGCTTGTTGCAAAAGTGGTGATTTTATTTGGACAGTGACATCATGGGAAGTCCGCTGTTGCCCCTTTTCCTGGCTGTGCTGGAAGTAGGTTGACGCAATTTATTTTGAAAGTTCCAGAAAAGTTTGTACTGGCCTTTCATTTGTAACCCATGCCTGTTGACCCAATATACGAAAGACAAAGACGTTTGAACATCTCCATTTTGTTTAACTATGTGAAAGATCATGGAGAATGATATGTTACATTAATAAGATGAGTCGAATAACTAGGCCCGGTCCATTTATTAGGAACAAAAAAAAAGCTGAAAGTCTGCATCTGAGATGTTTTATTTAAAGTTCATTGTTGTGATGTTCTGAACCAGAATTAGAGAAAAGTTGCCTCATCCAGCCATCTGACAGCCCTTATATTTATGGACCTGACTGTATCTGCAAGAGTGTCTTCATGTTCATATGAACCTACTTTACAGGTTACTGTCACCTTTATGATCTGTTCTTGTCATTGATCTTTGCAGGTTTGGTGTAGTATTACTGAGTATTATTTGTATTATTTGCTGTAGTAATACTGTGTATTATTTGCCTGTGTCCTGGTCGGCGTGGAAGCTGTCTGAGCCTACCTACGGAGGGAAACCTGCTCTGTATAGAGGTTTGTATTAACAAGATCTGTACCATAAGCAGCACTTTACCTTTGCCAATCATCAACAGTTTCTCTGCATGGCCTCTAGGTGTCTCAAAAGACGCCAGTAATTGTAGAAAAATGTATAAGTGCCTTGGCGGTGCTGTGGGGCTCCATCTTTCAAATCTCTCCTTGATGATTTTCCTAAACAGAAGTGGTTTCCTTGCTACCCTTCTAGTTCCAGCAAGCTCTGCACTGGTGGCAACATGATTCTGTCAGGCTTTATTCAGGAAGAGGCAGTCTTGGAGCTTGTTGGACGTTCTGGACACCCTAAAGAATTTCTTTGCCTTAGCTGAATATCTTCCATTAAAGTTCTTGATATATGACCAAATGTACTGCAGTACAATACTATTAGTATTGGGCTATTCTAGAATGTAGACAAACAAAAAGTCTGTAATTTTTCAAGTAATACAATCTTTCTTAAAAAATCAATTAATTTCCGCTGTAAAAAACTGTATATATCTAAATTTTGTCGTACAGGAAAAGATTATTTGACCTGTTTTTTATTTTCATCTGACTTTTTCACCTCAGCTGAAGGTAGAAGGTACGTGAACTGATGTTAACTGAGCAGCATGGATCAGTGTGAGGACAGAGAGGACAGAGTCCCTCCCTCTAAAACCACTCTGTGTGAAGAACATGAGGACCAGAGCAAAGTTCAGAGGTCATGGACTCTTCTCCATGTCAGAGCTCAGCTCTCACATCACCAAACCATCTTTATTCACAGGAAACTACCAGAACCAGAACCTGGACCAGAAATCCACTTGAATATAATAGAGATGTCAGAAGGGACCTCTATGTTAGGAGATTTGGAAATGTTAAACAATTGTTTTCCAAAGAGGTGAGCTAAATCTAAATCTAAATGTTGTAACTGAGTCAGTTTGAAATGTTTTATTAGACACGTGTTAAGTTTAGCCAGCATGAGGTTTTTACATCATTGTGGACAAATATTGACCTACTCAGAATTGCAAAAGAATTTTAATTTGAAAATTTGAATAAGTCACTGTATAACAGTTTATAGCCACTGAGAGTTGGACTTCCTGCTGTCCTTTGGATTGTTGTCCTGCTGCAGAACCCCAGTGACCTTGAGCTTAAGGTCATAAACTGATGGCCTGGACTGTCCAGGACTCTTCTCCATGTCAGAGTTCAGCACTCACATCAAAAAACCATCTTTATTCACAGTGAACTACCAGAACCAGAACCTGGACCTGAACCCATATTGACGATATCTTTGGGAAAAATTTCCAGTGTTGAATCTGATCTGGAAATGTATAGTCAAAATACGTAAGTTTGATCTAAATATTGTAACGGAGTCAGTTTGTAATGCTTATTAGTTACTAACATGTTGAGTGTAGCTGGCATGAGGTTTTTACATCACTGTGGACAAATATTGGCCTACCTAGGATCTAAAAGGGATTTAAGTCTGGACTTTGACTAAGCCACTATATAAAATTTTTCAGCCATTGAGAGGTGGAGTTGCTGGTGTGCTTTGTATTGTTGTCCTGCTGCAGAACCCAAGTGACCTTGAGTTTAAGGTCATTAACTAATGGCTGGACATTTTCCATCAGGATTTTCTGCTAGAGAGCAGAATTCTTGGTTCCATCAATCACAGCAAGTCGTCCAGGTTCTGAAGCAACAAAAGAGCTCCAGACCATCACACTGCCACCACCATGTGTGACTGTCAGTTTGATGCTCTGTTGCTGTGACAGTTTTAGGATGTAACATAAACCACACCTTCCACAAAATGTCCACTTTTGTCTCATCAGCTCACAAAACATTTTTCCAGTGGTTGAGGAGATCATCAAGATGTTTCTGGGTGAAGGTGAGATGGGCATTTGTCTTATTTTGGGACAGCAGTGGTTCTGGTTTTGGAACTCCCTCATGGAGGTGATGTGTGCCCAGCCTCTCTCTGTTACTGTGGAATTTTCTGGAATCATGACCTCTGACCCTATTTTTTTCCCTAGCACTGCATTTACTTTCTTTCATGTTACTTCTTGATTAATTGCTCCTGCCATCTCCTGTCCAATCCACTTTGGGCCAAACCTCCTGTACAGCTCTTTACAGTTTTTTTTTTTTTAATAACCTGGCTCCTCTAATTAGTCTCCCTGGTCTCTTGATCCCTTAACAATGTCTCCTCAGTAAATATTTCCCCTCAGGCTCATTCAGCTCATTCCCTGCTGGTTCGTTTATTGTCCATCTTCATGATCATAGTTCCTGGTTCCCGGGTTGTTTATGGGCTTGATTTCAGGAAGTTTCATTGGTAAACGTTTTCCTTTTTGCATTTAACTCTGTTTCCTGTTTGATGGTGTGGGTCCTTCACACCAGCAAGTTTGACATAAGCTAGTTCTGTAAATAATATCTACAGGACTGGATGCCTAAAGATGTGGATTAACATAACATCAAATCCCAGAGTTGTTTGCTTATGAGCCACATTTTATGCAAGATACAGGTCCTTCTCAAAATATTAGCATATTGTGATGAAGTTCATTATTTTCCATAATGTAATAATGAAAATTTAACATTCATATATTTTAGATTCATTGCGCACTAACTGAAATATTTCAGATCTTTTATTGTCTTAATACGGATGATTTTGGCATACAGCTCATGAAAACCCAAAATTCCTATCTCACAAAATTAGCATATCATTAAAAGGGTCTCTAAACGAGCTATGAACCTAATTATCTGAATCAACGAGTTAACTCTAAACACCTGCAAAAGATTCCTGAGGCCTTTAAAACTCCCAGCCTGGTTCATCACTCAAAACCCCAATCATGGGTAAGACTGCCGACCTGACTGCTGTCCAGAAGGCCACTATTGACACCCTCAAGCAAGAGGGTAAGACACAGAAAGAAATTTCTGAATGAATAGGCTGTTCCCAGAGTGCTGTATCAAGGCACCTCAGTGGGAAGTCTGTGGGAAGGAAAAAGTGTGGCAGAAAACGCTGCACAACGAGAAGAGGTGACCGGACCCTGAGGAAGATTGTAGAGAAGGGCTGATTCCAGACCTTGTGTGTGGATCAGTGATGGTTTGGGCTGCCATATCATGGCATTCCCTTGGCCCAATACTTGTGCTAGATGGGCGCGTCACTGCCAAGGACTACCGAACCATTCTTGAGGACCATGTGCATCCAATGGTTCAAACATTGTATCCTGGGTGCCGTATATCAGGATGACAATGCACCAATACACACAGCAAGACTGGTGAAAGATTGGTTTGATGAACATGAAAGTGAAGTTGAACATCTCCCATGGCCTGCACAGTCACCAGATCTAAATATTATTGAACCACTTTGGGGTGTTTTGGGGAAGCGAGTCAGGAAACGTTTTCCTCCACCAGTATCACGTAGTGACCTGGCCACTATCCTGCAAGAAGAATGGCTTAAATTCCCTCTGACCACTGTGCAGGACTTGTATATGTCATTCCCAAGACGAATTGACGATGTATTGGCCGCAAAAGGAGGCCCTACTCCATACTAATAAATTATTGTGGTCTATAACCAGGTGTTTCAGTTTCATTTTCCAATCCCTGTATATCCAGCTAGAAGCTCGCAGAGAGGTCCTACTGTCTTCTATCGGTCCAGATAACTATTACTGCCGCTCAGATGAAGTTCCCTCTGCTCTCTGTCCCTCATGACCCTGATGATGCTCATGGGTAACCTTCCACCTGCTCTCGTCTTGGGTGAATCAGTGATTAGCTGTTCAGCTCTGTTAGAGGCGCTCAGCGCAACTTTTCGGGTTATAAACGAGGGAGAACCACGATCAAGATGCAGAAAATACTTTTCTGCTTCTTGGAGGACTAAAACTCCAAACTATTCAAACAGCGTATTTACAAATAAGCTGCAACATTAATTGCTTTAATATTTACATGTGTGCTTCCCAGAGCTATGCTGCACTCCGGCACCATATATCGTTTAACTTAGAAACAACACTAGCACAAATAGGAACAATTTCTTATCATCAGAAAATGGTTTATTTTTATGTCTTCAACAAACTAATTTCCTGTAAGCTTGAGGTCTCAGTTATTCCATGTGTTTCTAATAGTGTCAAGCAGGGAATACCATCCTGCGCAGGCAGCTGTGTTTCCATGAAGAGTGACCAATCTATGGAAAAACAAGCACATTTTAAAAATGAACAACCCCCTTTACCTGAAAGGTAAGATAAGAACGCAAGAAAGAATGAATAACCTAACGAAACATGAAAAAGCCGTGTCAGCTGCTGGTGTTGGTCCACTGTGTTTTATCAAGGGCAGGGTCAATGCAGCTAGCTATCAGGAGATTTTGGAGCACTTCATGCTTCCATCTGCTGAAAAGCTTTATGGAGATGAAGATTTCATTTTTCAGCACGACCTGGCACCTGCTCACAGTGCCAAAACCACTGGTAAAAGGTTTACTGACCATGGTATCACTGTGCTCAATTGGCCTGCCAACTCTCCTGACCTGAACCCCATAGAGAATCTGTGGGATATTGTGAAGAGAAAGTTGAGAGACTCAAGACCCAACACTCTGGATGAGCTAAAGGTCGCTATCGAAGCATCCTGGGCCTCCATAAGACCTCAGCAGTGCCACAGGCTGATTGCCTCCATGCCACGCCGCATTGAAGCAGTCATTTCTGCAAAAGGATTCCCGACCAAGTATTGAGTGCATAACTGTACATGATTATTTGAAGGTTGACGTTTTTTGTATTAAAAACACTTTTCTTTTATTGGTCGGATGAAATATGCTAATTTTGTGAGATAGGAATTTTGGGTTTTCATGAGCTGTATGCCAAAATCATCCGTATTAAGACAATAAAGGACCTGAAATATTTCAGTTAGTGTGCAATGAATGTAAAATATATGAATGTTAAATTTTCATCATGACATTATGGAAAATAATGAACTTTATCACAATATGCTAATATTTTGAGAAGGACCTGTATGTTCTAATTAGATCCTGTTTGTCAAAAATTTTAGTCAAGTTCAGGTATTAATCAAATAATGAACTGAAGGAAGCCCTGCAGATTGTGTCAAGTCACTGACTTGCAGCATTCCTTCCTCCTTGACAACCATGTAGCAGCAGTGGAAAATTGCTTTCATTAAATCCATAACACCAGAAGTAGACCTCCCCTTTAACAGGAAGAAACCTTGAGCAGCAGTAGCTCAGCTGATGTCCCCCCTCCACGAAGGTGTTACAACTAAACAGAACGGCAAGCCTAATTTTGGCAATATTCAGGTGGTGAACAATGGAAATTCTAGAAATCAGTTTAATATGGGATTTAAGTGGCATGTCCTGGTCTAAGATAACACCAAGGTTCTTTACTTTTTTACAGGAGGCCAGTTAATGCCAAACAGATTAAGTTACTAACTAAGCAGTTTCTTTTTAGACTTTGATCCAAAGACAGCAACTTTTGTCTTCTGGGTGTGTTAAGATGTTTGTATCGATGTATAAATTCTTTGAACCACTGCAAAACAAATATACCTACGGGTATCAATAAAGTAACCCTGAACCTTTTTTGAAATGACAGTTAAAAACCCATTTATCAAAGATGCCTTGGAATGTTCTACTTAAACTATTAACTAAAACATCATCAATTTTAGCCTGTAGTCCAACTTTTCTTTACTTTCCTTTATGATGCCACTGCAATATATGTTTTTCTACTTTTCATGATGAAAAGCTCTTTGAATTGTCTTGTTATTGAAGAGTGCTATACAAATAGATACAAATAAACTTGCCAGAATAGTGTTTCTTGTCAAAACAGAACACAGAAAAACTGGTGCATGTCTTTATTTGAAGAAGGTTAGATTATTGTAATGGTGACCTTACTGGTCTTTGTAAAAATCAATCAGGCAACTGCAGCTCCTCCAAAATGCTGCTGCCAGAGTCCAGACCAACACACAGGAAAGTGGATTGTATCACACCAGTTCTTAAATAACTGTACTGGTACCCTGGTTGGAGAAAAATAGACTTGTTTTGATTTTGCCATGTTTCCATGTGTCCATCATCTACAGTTTCTTTTTTTTTTCCCCTGTTAACGAAAACGTAATGGTTGAATAAGTGTTATTGGCCCGTTGTAATGACCAAGTTAAAGATAAGAAATGATAAAAAAAATAATTATTAAGAACAAAACCAGGAGCCCATTGCCATTTTCTTAAGATATTTAACACAAATGACTGCACCTAAGCGGACCTGTCTGTGAAACTCTTGAAGTTTGCAGATGACACCACTGTTATTGGTCTGATCCAGAACAGTGATGAGTCTGCATACAGACAGGAGGTGGATATACTGGTCTAGGGTCAGGAAACAGCTGCTAAAATCTCTGCAGACCCAACTCACCCTCCACATAAACTGTTTAGACTTTTACCGTCAGGATGGCACAACAGAGCGCTGTCTGTTAAAACCAGCCACCACAGAGACAGTTTCTTCCCCCAGGTTGTTGCTCTGATAAACACTTGACAGTCAGAGTTCCAGAATAACACCGTGCATACTTGGACTGTTCTCACATTATATTCTATTGTAAAGTCAATTGTGTATATATACAATTTAAATAGGTATTTTTCATTTTTCCATTATTAGAAAAAAAAAGATTCTTCACTGAGAGCAAAGTGAACCGAAGTAAAATTCCTAGTTTGTTGTGTGCTCAAACTTTCAATAAAGCTGATTCTGATTCTGAAGTTGTATATTAAATTTCACCTGAAGAATTACCTGTTTCTGTTAAAGAAACCTAATTTTTGTCTGTTTTTTCAAAAGATTTTCAACATGAGCTTTAAAAGCTAAGTTTTCAAAAGGCCCAAATATTTGTAGGAAGACCCAAACTCCACATAGGAGCATTCTGAGGATAAAATACAGTGTAGAACAGCAGGCGCTTACTTTCTGTTGGAAAACAGCAGGACCTTAGTTTTGTGTTCAATACTAGTCTGACCTCTCATAGTTGTGACTGGATGTGATCAAATGTAGTCTGCAGATGTTCAAACAACAGTAAACAATAGGATCATCAGCATACAGATGGACAAATGCATTTGTGCCCTGACCGACATCATTTATATAAGTGAATAGTGTCTGTCCTAAAACTGACCTTTGAGGTACACAACATCCAAATGGTAAGAGGAGGATCCAGTAACTTTAACCCATTGCTTTCAGTTTGACCAATAATCACTAAACCAGCTGGGAGCACAGTCGGTCCAGCCACTATCACACAGTTTGGTACAAAATGCCATGATTGACAGTATCAAAGGCCATCGAAACGTAAATAATAGGTAAAACAATACAGAGAGCAACACCATAATTCTTAGTGTCCAATGTGTGTATAATGTCATAATTACCTTACAGTTACTCATAGTTACTCATGCAGTTTTGTAAAACCGATTCTATGAGGCTTTCAAAATACCTGGTTCTGGATCTTCCTCAACCTTAGAATTTGCTTTTTTATGAGTTAAGTTTCATCACAAAGCAATTATCACAAAGTTGTTTGTAAATTCCAGGCTCCATCAAGCTTCACACCTAAAGTGGAAACTGAGCATTTGGGGCTTTCATACAGGTAAGCAACAAAATTACTGTAAAAGCTGATCATGCTTTGCATTCAAACTAATTTTGAATATATCTGATATTCACATTTATTGTTTCGTGTAGTAGTTTCATAACTTGTGTTGAATACTGTTGGTTCAAGTATTAAAAGACAGCAAACCCAGCTACATGCATGGGGCTCACCAAGGTACTGGTACCAGATTCTAGCATACAGTATGGATTAGCTTGGAAGGTTGCAATACTGAACCTGATTTTGACTTGTTTCAAGGACATTACATCAAAGTTGGATTAGCCTGTAGTGTGTTTTCCACTTTAAGTTTGTGTGTGACTCCAAATCCAGGCCTCCATTGGTTAATAAATTTGATTTCCATTGATGATTTTTGTGTGATTTTGTTTTCAGCACATTCAACTTTGTACAGAATAAAGTATTCAATGACAATATTTCATTCATTCAGGTCTAGGATGTGTTATTTGAGTGTTCCCTTTATTGTTTTTTGAGCAGTATATATATACAGTACAGACTAAAAGTTTGGACACACCTTCTCATTCAAAGAGTTTTCTTTATTTTCATGACTATGAATATTGTAGCTTCTCACTGAAGGCATCAAAACTATGAATTAACACATGTGGAATCATATACTGAACAAAAAAGTGTGAAACAACTGAAAATATGTCTTATATTCTAGGTTCTTCAAAGTAGCCACCTTTTGCTTTGATTACTGCTCCATTCACTCTTGGCATTCTGTTGATGAGCTTCAAGAGGTTGTCACCTGAAATGGTTTTCCAACAGTCTTGAAGGAGTTCCCAGAGATGTTTAGCACTTGTTGGCCCTTTTGCCTTCACTCTGCGGTCCAGCTCACCCCAAACCATCTCGATTGGGTTCAGGTCCGGTGACTGTGGAGGCCAGGTCATCTGGCGCAGCACCCCATCACTCTCCTTCTTGGTCAAATAGCCCTTACACAACATGGAGGTGTGTTTGGGGTCATTGTCCTGTTGAAAAATAAATGATAGTCCAACTAAACGCAAACCGGATGGAATAGCATGCCCCTGCAAGATGCTGTGGTAGCCATGCTGGTTCAGTATGCCTTCAGTTTTGAATAAATCCCCAACAGTGTCACCAGCAAAGCACCCCCACACCATCACACCTCCTCCTCCGTGCTTCACGGTGGGAACCAGGCATGTAGAGTCCATCCGTTCACCTCTTCTGCGTCGCATAAAGACCATGTGGTTGGAACCAAAGATCTCAAACTTGGACTCATCAGACCAAAGCACAGATTTCCACTGGTCTAATGTCCATTCCTAGTGTTCTTTAGCCCAAACAAGTCTCTTCTGCTTGTTGCCTGTCCTCAGTAGTGGACCATGAAGGCCTGATTCACACAGTCTCCTCTTAACAGTTGTTCTAGAGATGTGTCTGCTGCTAGAACTCTGTGTAGCATTGATCTGTTCTCTAATCTGAGCTGCTGTTAACCTGCGATTTCTGAGGCTGGTGACTCGGATGAACTTATCGTCTGCAGCAGAGGTGACTCTTGGTCTTCCTTTCCTGGGGCGGTCCTCATATGAGCCAGTTTCTTTGTAGCGCTTGATTGTTTTTGCGACTGCACTTGGGGACACTTTCAAAGTTTTCCCAATTGTTCGGACTAACTGACCTTCATTTCTTAAAGTAATGATGGCCACTCATTTTTCTTTACTTAGCTGCTTTTTTCTTGCCATAATACAAATTCTAACAGTCTATTCAGTATGACTATCAGTTGTGTACTGTATCCACCTCCTGCACAACACAGCTGATGGTCCCAACCCCATTTATAAGGCTTGAAATCCCACTTATTAAACCTGACAGGGCACACCTGTGAAGTGAAAACCATTTCAGGTGACTACCTCTTGAAGCTCATCAACAGAATGCCAAGAGGGTGCGGAGCAGTAATCAAAGCAAAAGGTGGCTACTTTGAAGAACCTAGAATATAAGACATATTTTCAGTTGTTTCACACTTTTTTGTTCAGTATATAATTCCACATGTGTTAATTCATAGTTTTGATGCCTTCAGTGTGAAACTACAATATTCATAGTCATGAAAATAAAAACAACTCTTTGAATGAGAAGGTGTGTCCAAACATTTGGTCTGTACTGTACAGGTCCTTCTCAAAGAATTAGCATATTGTGATAAAGTTCATTATTTTCCATAATGTAATGATGAAAATTTAACATTCATATATTTTAGATTCATTGCACACTAACTGAAATATTTCAGGTCTTTCATTGTCTTAATATGGATGATTTTAGCATACAGCTCATGAAAACCCAAAATTCCTATCTCACAAAATTAGCATATTTCATCCGACCAATAAAAGAAAAGTGTTTTTAATACAAAAAACGTCAACCTTCAAATAATCATGTACAGTTGTGCACTCAATACTTGGTCGGGAATCCTTTTGCAGAAATGACTGCTTCAATGCGGCGTGGCATGGAGGCAATCAGTCTGTGGCACTGCTGAGGTCTTATGGAGGCCCAGGATGCTTCGATAGCGGCCTTTAGCTCATCCAGAGTGTTGGGTCTTGAGTCTCTCAACGTTCTCTTCACAATATCCCACAGATTCTCTATGGGATTCAGGTCAGGAGAGTTGGCAGGCCAATTGAGCACAGTGATCCCATGGTCAGTAAACCATTTACCAGTGGTTTTGGCACTGTGAGCAGGTGCCAGGTCGTGCTGAAAAATGAAATCTTCATCTCCATAAAGCTTTTCAGCAGATGGAAGCGTGCTCCAAAATCTCCTGATAGCTAGCTGCATTGACCCTGCCCTTGATAAAACACAGTGGACCAACACCAGCAGCTGACACGGCACCCCAGACCATCACTGACTGTGGGTACTTGACACTGGACTTCTGGCATTTTGGCATTTCCTTCTCCCTAGTCTTCCTCCAGACTCTGGCACCTTGATTTCCAAATGACATGCAGAATTTGCTTTCATTCGAAAAAAGTACTTTGGACCACTGAGCAACAGTCCAGTGCTGCTTCTCTATAGCCCAGGTCAGGCGCTTCTGCCGCTGTTTCTGGTTCAAAAGTGGCTTGACCTGGGGAATGCGGCACCTGTAGCCCATTTCCTGCACACGCCTGTGCACGGTGGCTCTGGATGTTTCTACTCCAGACTCAGTCCACTGCTTCCGCAGGTCCCCCAAGGTCTGGAATCGGCCCTTCTCCACAATCTTCCTCAGGGTCCGGTCACCTCTTCTCGTTGTGCAGCGTTTTCTGCCACACTTTTTCCTTCCCACAGACTTCCCACTGAGGTGCCTTGATACAGCACTCTGGGAACAGCCTATTCGTTCAGAAATTTCTTTCTGTGTCTTACCCTCTTGCTTGAGGGTGTCAATAGTGGCCTTCTGGACAGCAGTCAGGTCGGCAATCTTACCCATGATTGGGGTTTTGAGTGATGAACCAGGCTGGGAGTTTTAAAGGCCTCAGGAATCTTTTGCAGGTGTTTAGAGTTAACTCGTTGATTCAGATGATTAGGTTCATAGCTCGTTTAGAGACCCTTTGAATGATATGCTAATTTTGTGAGATAGAAATTTTGGGTTTTCATGAGCTGTATGCCAAAATCATCCGTATTAAGACAATAAAAGACCTGAAATATTTCAGTTAGTGTGCAATGAATCTAAAATATATGAATGTTAAATTTTCATCATGACATTATGGAAAATAATGAACTTTATCACAATATACTAATATTTTGAGAAGGACCTGTATATATTTCCTTTTCTTGTTCTCTCATCTGTTGGTGTTCAGATATTTTTTATGTTATTGTTGCGTTCACTGAATCATTCTGTGTCTTACAAGTTCACGTGTCCTGGTCCGGGTGTGTTCCAGTGTGCTTTGACTGGCCTGGTGTTTGTTATGACTCAGGAGTCAGAGCTGTGGTACAGGACCACCAAATGGGATGAGAGCTTCCTTCAACCAGCTGGCAAGATCCCTGCAGGGCCACTCTACGATATCAACTGTTCTGATAAAGAGTCTGTCAGCTCCACCTCCCACACTGTGAAATAAAAGATGGTAAGTTTGATTTAAAGACAAAAAATAGTTTATGTCCTGAACACTTTCTGGACATCTCTGGGAGCCAAGATTTTCCTTGTGTTGGCAGGTTTTTATCTCCAACTCGCACGTTCTGACACCTGGTCAGAAGATTTCTGTTGTGTTTCTAGACACACTAGTGGGGTATTTATTGCAGTTGTGTGTCAAATGTGTTGAACTGTTTCTGATTTACTGTTTATCTTATGTTGCATTTAATAAAGGTTGAAATTACAAGCATTATACTCTCAAGATGCCAAGGATGTCAGGGACACATTTCCCTTTACCTCCTTTAAAAAACATTATGTTGGAAACTGAATAATAATTTCATAAGGAACTGGTCTGATTCAGATTGATAATATTTCTACATTCAACTACATGTAAACATATAAAATATGAAGCTGCTGTTGTATATGGAGAACAATATCCACATTTGTTGGTCTGTATTTTCAGTGTTGTCCATTGAAGGCCTGCTGTCTGTCGTACACATTTCCAATGATGGACTGGGCATCCTTGAGCCGCTGAAGATCACTGACACTCATGTTGTGAAGGTCTCTGATCTTTCTCCTTTTGGTCTGGTTTGGGACTACATAAAGAGGTTCGTAAAGAGAAAAGATCCAGTGGCAAGCCAAGTCCTGTTGTACCTCGGACCACAAAACCCTAGAGCACAGACCCAGAAGCTCTATGTGTTTCTGCTGCCTAGGAACATCTCAGAACAGGAGGTATGAATTGTTCAAATATTTGATCTTTCTAAGGAAACTTCCTTGATATACATGTTTGATGCACAAAGCAGCAAAGAGATAACAACTAAACAGTAACATCAGAAGTTCTACCTATTAAAACTAAGTCAAAATATAATAACCCATTGCAATGTGACATAATGAGCCCCAGCACCATGTCTGTATGAAGAACTGAAATGCCAACATGCTGTTGTCCCCATGTGCCTACACTAAGATTTATGAAGAACTGTTCTGTGTGGATTCTGAAAATTATTTTACATGTTAAATCAAATGTGAGGGTTTGCTGGTTATTTCTTTAGATTTTTAAAAGCTCTTTCTTTCTAGATCAACAGTGACCTCAAAGACTGTACGTATGTCCGGTCCGTTTACAGCTGCAAACTCATCAAAGACCAGAGATACACCCTGTCATGTCCAAGAGCTTCACAGGACTATAGAATACAACCTAAGGTGAAATTTAGTCATCAAAGTAATTGTTATGACAGAAGCCCTTATAGATCTGTTCCTTCATTATAAGCTTTAATATTTTTTGTCTTTTCAAAACAAAAGCTGAAGCTTTAATGTTTTCTTTTTTTTTACTTGTTTTTGGTTGGTGACAAATGTCTGACAAGCCAAGCTAAAGCATTCTGGATAAAAACTAAAGAGTTTAATGATTGAATTGTGAGTCATAGTGTGAGCTATCCTAGACTATGATGATTGGAAAACCTTTTCCATCCAAATCAAGAAGATGTAGTGAGAAAGACTGTTTTTACATTTACAACAATTTCAGGGCCTGTTCAGATCAAGACTCTGTGCTCTTTGTTTTCAGAAAGCAGAATTTGACCTACTTTTTGGAGTTCAGTACCACCCAACATTTGAGATCCGTCTTCCTATCAGCACTGTGGAAGTGGCAATAACAGTTCAAGATGAAAAACATGTGGTGGTCTGGGAGTATGTCGTTGATCTGAACGGTAAAGTCTTCACTGTTCTGTAACATCACTTCATCTGCTTGTAGAAAAGACAGAAGAACTGAACAGAGATCAGGAACTGAGTGCTCATGTTTAGGTCTTCCTCCTCTGTTGATCTCTACATCATTAAGCAGTTTCCATTTCTTGTGTGTTTTTAAATTAATGACCTTTCTGAAGTATGTAACACTAATGAAGTTTGAGTTGATCCGGCTCTAACTTTGCTTTAGAGAACAGATGTTTTAGAACCGCTGATGGAACCAGAGTTAATCCAGCCACAGTTACACAGCTCTGCTTCTCTCAGTTCTCCAACAGTTCAAGCAGAATCCCTGGTTATCAGTGGTGGTTCTTTTGTGAATGGGATTCAAGGCTAGTCACCCAAAACTAATCAAGAAATCAACTCGATTGGTTTCCCGATTTCCCAAGAAATCATCTAAATTCTGGGGATGAGATTCAGTGCACATAAACAACCAATCAGTTAGTTGCAGCAAGTACATAACTGCACATGTGGAAGACTTTGAAGGTACAACTGGTAGATGTTTATTTGGTGCTTGTGGCCTTCACAGCAGCCGAAACCTATCGCAGCATAACTACAGAGATAGCTCAGGATAACCTAATTCCACTCTATAAACTTTATCAAAAAGGAAGTTTTTGATAGAACGTTTTAAGCCCAGTCTTAAAGGTAGACAGGATGTCTTCCTCACAGACTAAATCAGTGAGTTGGTTCCACAGGAGAGGAACCTGATAACTAAAGATTTACTACTTTTAGAACCTCTAGGAACCACCAGTAAACCTGCAATCTGAAACGAAGTGCTCTGTTGGGAACATCTGAAACAATCAGATACCTGAAAAACTGGAGTATTTTTACGACATGGTTTGGTCTTGACAATAGAAAATAGCAATAGTTCAGCTTGGGACTTACAACAGAAAGTACTAGTTTACCTGCATCGATCTGAGGCAGGATATATATACTTTTAGAAAAGTTAAACAAAATTAAAAAGACTTAAAAAGCCATGTTTGTTTAAACGTGGAGAAATGGCAGCCATACACAGCAATCCCTTTGCAAAAGTGTGGATCAACTGTTATGATGGTTTTTGAGCCAGTCTGTATGCCTCTGAGTTATGTTTTATAATTCTTGTAAATTAAAAGACCAATGTCTCTGCTTTTGCTGTCCAGATCAGTCACAAAGTGATGTCCCTTCAGGTGCCAGGGTCCGGTCAGAGGTGAGGTTGTTCTTGTTCTTTACCAACACAAGACAATAAGACTAAAGAAGAGAAACAAATTTCAGAAATAAATAATGAAATGATTGGCTATTTCTTAAGAAGACTTAATAATTCAGATTTTTAAACAAAATGACACAACCCACTCTTTTCTCAAAGGATGAAAGTAGTCAACCAACCAACAAGCACTTGTTGCCACAGACACACCACGGAAAAAACTGAAGATAAAAGTGCTGCAGTCTTTTACTCATGCAAAATATGTAAATCATAGGATTTCAGTAACCGCCTTTTGATTAAATCATTATGAAAGACATTAGTAGGATGAATTAAGCAACCATCCACTTCCCGTGTCCCTGTAATGCCATTCAGGAGGGGTGTAAATCTTTTTCCTATAGGTGTTGTTACTGTTGTGCATTTATTTACGGATATAGATTGTGACTTCAAGGAATTAGGATACATTTTTTATTTCAAAACTTAGGCTTTTACAAGCTACTGCAATATGGTTTAAAAAAATCAGCTGTAAAAATAAACATTTGATATCAAAGGGTTGGTATCAAAAAGTATCTGAACTTGTGTTGAGGCAGTGCGTGTTTGACTGTTTTGTCCCATCCTTTTGGTGCAAAGTTACTCAAATTGTTTCAATCCTTCTAAATTTTGGATTATTGTTTGATCCCAACAGAGGTCCAACCTGAAGATAAACCTCCTGAAAATCCTGGATGACCTGAATGAGGGCAATTTTAACAGGTTTAAGTGGATATTGAAGACATATAACATTCCCATCAACGAAAAAGAAAAGAGAGAGAATGTGGTGGATCGGATTGTTCAGCGTTATAGCTCTGAAGGAGCTGTGGAAGTTATGAAGGAAATATTGGAGCATATTAAAAGAAATGATCTTGTGGAGACACTGTCATAAACTGAGCGCTGACTTCTCCTCCATATTTTAAAAGGGGGTTTCATGCAGCAGTTGGAGAGAATCTCTCATCCATCAAATCTGAAATACAGATGTTAAAAACTTAACTTTCCTTTGATATTACTACCATGCAGCAGCAATTGACTGAGCTCAGAGGCAGTTACAGAGGTGGAACAGTCTCTCTCTCCACATGCATGATGGTACTGTCCTTCTCCGAGCCAAAGTGGGGACTATGTCAAAGGAGCTGGTTATACTCGAGAATAAATGCGCGGATCTGGAGTCCAAATCTGGTCATAAAATATATGCATTATTGGTGTGCGTGAGGTAAACATCCTTTCCACTGCGGACGTGTCCACGCTCCTGAGGGAAGCTTTCCATTGGAGAAGAAGCCGCCTGTGGACAGAGCTCATCAGACCTTGGTCTCCAAATCAATGTCCTCGCGCTATTGGTAGTTGAGGCTGCACTACTATGCGGACTGTGCCAAAACTCTCCAGAAAGCCAGGGAGTTTCAGCGGATAAAAACATGACCATCTCTGTCTTCCTCATCGATACCACTAAGACGTCACGAGCTCCTGCAGCTTTTAATGAGGTTCAGCGCCAGCTGCGAGGCATCCAGGAGGTCCAGGATGGCATCCTTCACCTGGCCAAGTTACGCATAAATACGAAAGTGTGCATACATTCAAACTCCAATAATTATGCAATAAGGACACGGCAGGACATTACTTATCTTTGAGATAGCAACTAAACCAAATAAGTTCTCCTCTGTGAGTTTGTTTTACTGTCAAGCTAATGTTTATTCTATGTTATTTGTGCCTTACATTTTATGCTGAAATTACTCAGTAGGAGCTTGTTTAGCTGGTTATGGGTCATTTGATAGCCGGAAATGTTTCTGTTCTGAATGTATGGGTTTGTGCACCACCGTTTCTATCGCTTGGGGATGGAGGCGTCCGCCATGTGGGGGAAGGTGTGTTTGATGTTTCATTGTTTTTCTTATTCTGATGTTGCTCTCTTGTTTTTGTTTTGGTTGGTGAGTATGCAAGAGTGTACTTTTTCTCCTTTTTTCTTTCTATGAGGGCGATTGAAAACAAACTATCCCTTCCTTATTTACCTTCAATTATAACTGCTTCAGGTCTAAACTTAAGAAAATTCTGGTGGTATTAGATTCATGGCTTGGAATGTAAAAGGTATTAAAAAAAAAACATTAAACAAGCTAAAATAATTTCATATCTAAAACGTCTTAAAAATTATGTAATGTTTTTGAAGAAATTCATTCAGGGACAGGAACGATGTTAGATTCGGGTGCCCATGGGTGGGACATGTATTTCAGTTCATAAGCCGGGTTCAAAAGCAATAGGAGATACCTGATTGTTTTAGGCAGCATTTATAATGTACCTGCCTTGCTAGTCAACGTGTTTGCTCCCAACTTTGATAATCCAGGTTTTACAGATAAAGGATTGAGCAGCCTCCCTTCCCTTGACCCTCATCTTTTGATATTAGCAGGTGACCTGAACTGTGTTATTGGTAACAGCTCAAACCCTGACCCAATCCTCTATGTCCAGGTCTAGTTCAGAGTTTATGCTTCAGAATGGCTTTGTGGGTCCTTGGAGGTTTTTTAATCCAGCTACAGAAACATATAATTTTTTTTTTGGGTACATCAATCTTTTACATGTATTGATTATTTCTTTGTGGATAGTTCCTTTATTTTAAATTCACTGTCAACTGAATATCACCCAACTGTTATTTCTGATTAAGCAGCACTTAGTGTTGATAACTCAGTCTTTCTTTCCAACACCCTGGAGGTTTTACCCTCTGCTGCACTCAGATGAGGCATTTGTTATCAACTCCACGATTGATGAACATATAGCCTTTAATGAAAGTGACACTGTCACAAGGTCATTGCTATGGGAATCTCTTAAAGCGTGAACCAGATCATTTCCTTCTCTGTTTATTTCAGTAAAGACCTTAGAGCCAAATTTCAAAATCGGTCTACACTCATCAGTTAAAATGTCAGGCTTCTTCTCGATTAATGCCCCACATTAAGGACACAGCAGGCAACTTGGTTTCTGACCCAAAATAGGTGAATAAAGTGTTTAAACAGTATTATTCCTCTTTGTATGAATCTGAATCCACAGCTAACGCTGCTGAGTTGGCTTCTTTTCTAAATGAACTTAAAGTGCCCACTGTTAAACCTGTCATGGCTGAACAATTGGATCCACCTCTTCAGTCGGATGAAATTGTACACACAATTAAAATTATGCGCAATGGGAAGGCTGTGGTCCAGATGGGTTTTTGGTATAATTTTTTAAAGCATTTATAAACAAATTAGCCCCACTACTTCTTTCAGTCTATAATGAATCTTTTGAATGTGGCTCATTGCCCCCCGCATTGTCTCAAGCACTCATCACTGTCCTTCTAAAGAAAGACAAAGACCCGACATCTTGCTCTTTGTACAGGTCCATTTCCTTTTTTTTATTATTTTGTGGCACTAGTGGGCTTAATTTGAAAGTGGTTGGTACCTTAAAATTGGGTGGAGAGAAAGGGGAAGACATGCAGGAAGGGTCTTGCAGGTCAGGACCCGAACCCAGGACATCTGCATTGAGGATTGAGGCCTCACATGGTGTACCGCTGCGTCACGCACCGTGACCCAACCCATTTCACTTCTTAATGTGGATGCTGAAGTCTTAGCCAAAGTATTAGCCATTAATCCTGGAAAGATCCTTCATTCCATTATCTTGGAAGAACAGAACAGCCTAATTAAAGGCCGCTGGTGTTTTTTTATGTCCATAGGCCTTGTCAATAGCTTTGTGGTCCTTCCCTTGCTTTCAGGGTGTCTCGGCCTGGTCTTGACTTAAAACTATCTTTTTTTGCAGATGACCTGCTTCTATATGTTGCTGATCCCTTGGGTAGTGTACCACTGATTATATATTTGTTGAAGATGATTGGTTCTTTTTCAGGCTGTAAAATAAACCTTCTCTAGAATAAATATTTCCCCATAAATTCCCTAGATCTCACACTTAAACAGTCTGACATTCCTGTTAAGCGTAGCCCCTCAGGATTTAAATATTTAGGAGTTGATGTGACTCGTACGCTGTCTTCTTTATAGTCATCCAATTCCTCCCCTTTGATCACTCGAATTAAATCAGATTTTCAGAGATGGAGTTCTTTGCCTTTGTCACTAATTGGTCAGATTAATATAATCAAGATGAATCTTTTGCCTCAGCTGTTATTTCTGTTTCAGTGTATTCCTGTTTTTGCCAAATGTTTTTTTAAGACGTTGGATCAAACTGTGACAGTTTGTATTAATAATCTTTTTAAAGTAAGCTGTCCTGCTGCTGGGTTGTTGCCCTCCTACGGCCTCCTCCACATCTCCTGGTGTACTGGTCTCCTGGTAGTGCCTCCAGGCTCTGGACATTACGCTGACAGACACAGCAAACCTTCTTGCCACAGCTCGCATTGATGTGCCATCCTGGATGAGCTGCACTACCTGAGCCACTTGTGTGGGTTGTAGAGTCTGTCTCATGCTACCATGAGTGTGAAAGCACCACCAATATTCAAAAGTGACCAAAACATCAGCCAGAAAGCATAGGTACTGAGAAGTGGTCTGTGGTCCCCACCTGCAGAACCACTCCTTTATTGAGTGTCTTGCTAATCGCCAAAGATTTCTCCCTGTTGTCTATTCCATTTGAACAACAGCTGTGAAATTGATTGTCAATCAGTGTTGGTTCCTAAGTTGTGTTGAGAATTAAAATCATGTACTTTCATGCTATTAGTTCAGTTCGCATGTATAACCATAAAACTGAGACATAACATGTATTGTGAGCCTGAGAGGGAGAAGTCCGAGGTCACAGCAGGCTTCAGGTTGGAGCAAGGGTGAAGCAGAGGTTAGGAGGTTCTCAGCAGCTGCAAGCAGTAAATGCTGGCTGTATGGGCAATAAAGCAATAAATGTTGACTGTTGGGCATGGTATAGATATAAAGTACCCACAAGGGGCTTGGCTAATTTACAGCGCAGACACAGACTGCATAATAATTCTTGGAGGGGAGGGTCAGTCAATAAGCTTTTAAGTAAAAGGTATAAGATGTTCTAACATTTATGATAAGGCAGACCACTCGGTAAAAACAGCCTTGCTTTGCTGACACCCGAGGTCTCCCTAAGGGCCCTTAGGTAATCTTTATTTGTATCATTCTTTTTGTATATTAATATGCATTGGGATTTTAGGTGTTGATTGTGTAGTGCAAGAAGACAGCCAACATAAAGGTTGGTGCCGGGCAGAACGTTGACATTTTCCATTCCAAGTTTCCACCATCTCCAGTCCTCGTCTCGATGCATCTTCAGGAAACTGAAGCAGCAGAGCTGTCTGAACATGGCTGCAGGATGTAATATCTGCTCCTGGTAGACATCCACCATCTCCTCTTTGTCCCCCTGAATTAAACAAAGAGAAGCTAAATAATAATGTTGTGTTCCAGTCCTGTCAGGCCTTGGAGAGCCTGAATGTTTTGTGTCATTTTGAAGCTAATTGTCCTCTAAACGCAGCATATAGTAGAGAATATTTATGTATTTCTTGTTGTTTCTCTGTTTAACAGGCTCATTTTGCAGCAATTCAACAGTCAACCTGGAAATTTGCAGCAAATCTCCACAGCAAAGCTACACTCAGCTTGCAGATTCACAACAATACTATGATCTAACTGGGTCTTCACAGCAATACCATAATTAACCTGGATATTCAGGATTTTCTACAGTTCAATTCTAGAACAGAAATGATCTGAAAATCCACTGCAGCTTTTTAAAGCGAGGTTCATTTAGAGAAGTTCTTTTTTGTGCATGTGTGGGTTCTCTCTGGGTACTCCGACGTCCTCCCACAGTCCTGCAACTGTTCTGCTTCATTAAAACCATCATTTCAGTCTCATTCAAGTCAAAGCTTGGATGGCCTCAACTTTTCTCAATTTCAGTCAGAACTAAACTGACTCAACTATATTTGGACAAATGGTGATTCTCATTCGGACCTGGATATCCTGGAGCCTTTTGAGTCGCATCTTAAAATTTTCAGGGTTATATTTGAATAAAATTTTACTTTTGACAAGCAGGTTTGTTCAGTTGGACAGAAATAATTTCTGCCTTAAAACACTAACATTGGGTGATCCAGACGTTAAATTACATCCCAACTGAATTATTGTAACTCTTTATATGTTGGTGTCGCCTGGCATGACTTCAGTTAGTCCAGAATGCTGCAACTTATCATCTGAAACAAACTAAAAATGAACATATTTCCCTGGTACTTACTTCTCCTCATTGGTTCCCTGTTCATTCAGGTTTTAAGACAAATATATCAAGTTCTAGTCCATAACCAAAGCAACAAGGGATAAGTTTCTGAATACCAGACTTGTCTGTCTGTTCACGTGTTTCAGCCTCTTCAGCAAATGGTTTCTACGTTGAGGCAAGTTTATTTATAGCACATTTCAGTAGCAAGACAATTCAAAGTGCTGTACATGAAAAAAAAGAAACATAAAAGGGGCATAAAGGTATTTAAATAATTATAGAGAATAAAAAAACTGTAATTAAAAAGATGATAAAAAAAAAAGGTGCCGAATTTTATAGGTAACTAAATTTTAAAGTTCATTTTTCCAAACTGAAACGTTTTGTGACAGATTCTCCATGACTGATCAGAAGTTGTTGGTGGTCCAGTGTCTGGTTAAAACCCCACCTGTTCCAGGTACCTGGATCACCAAAGAGCTGTGTTCCTACCTGAGCTTTGCAGAGTCGTACTTATGGGGTCAAGCATCATGTGACCAGATTTCTGGTTCCGACCTGAAAGGAACATAAGGACCTGTGAGACCTCAGTCTCCTCTGAGAAAGTAGCTCAATAGGTTGGGAAGCATGTTTGGTCTTCAAGTGGTTGGAAGTTCAAGTCCTAGACTAGACATAAAGAACCTTAAATGTAACTAAAAAGTTAAAGTTCAGTTCTGCTGACTCTCAGGTATCTACCTGCTTAGCTCAGATTGTAGAGAGAACTGTTAGGAGGTCACAAGGTCATGGGTTCAATAATGTTTGGAGAGCAGGTCAGAGTGTCAAAGGTGTTCAGTGTTGCTGTGACCTTTTACCAGGTCACCTGACTTATCAGAGTTATAGAAGAGAAAAAGATAAATGCACTGGGAGAACTGGTCAGAGTGTGAAGGGACTTGGTAGCATGGTGGGATTGTTCGTGACCGTAAGTCGCCAGCGGTGCAGCGTCTGGTTCTAATCCTGACCATTACTGGACCTGGATCATCCAAAACATGTCCCACTGTGGTGGGTCAGGGAGGGGGCTGTGTCTCCTCCCTGACTTTCAGAGAAGTGAATGGTGGGGGTTATACATCTGGAAACAGCAACCTTTTACTGTCTCCAACAACCATTAACCGTTAGAAGAACGAACAATTTATTAGTTTCTGTCGTTAACATAAAATTACATAAAGGCTCAAACTGTTGTGGGATTTAACAAATTTTTAGGAACACTCTTGTTTTACAAACACAACAAGGTAAATAAGTAACGACAGAAAAGAGTAAATCAACAGAAAGTTGTTCCTTAGTGTTGTTACAAGAACGACAAAAACGAGGATGGTGTTCGAGGGAAAGAAATGGTTGTTTAAGAGCTTTTTTACTCTTATGTTTTCAAATCAGTTTTGTGGCTGCACTAGTATATTTGTATATCTCGCTCCTGTTTTGAGTGATTTAAGAGCTTTTTTTTGCTAAAGGCAAACATCTTGGTGATATATTTCTGAAGCAAAACAGGCACTTAAACAGCAAACTGTGTGTGTACCCACACATGCATACAAACTTTACACCTTTGACTCTGTTTTGTGGATTATTTGGAGATGAACTTAACTACAGTTAACATGTTTTGAGTGATCCAGGCCCAGTGAGGATTTGAACCAGACACTGCACCACTGGTGCCTTACGGTCATGAACAAGTCCATCACTAGAACCTTCACACATTATAGATGTAGAGCACATTATTAGATTTGATTCTTGGGGTTGTGGTCACTGTCACCTATGTCCAGTTGTAACCTTTCAGGTCAGCTGCCTGAAAGATTAAAGTCTTCTAAAATGGTGGGATGATGATTAATTCCCACCCTAACCTATCGTCTTGGCTCCCCCTTGCCGTAGCGTTGAAGATGTACCTCCTCGGTTTTGACTTCCCTGTGGAAACTTTAGAACACTGAGTTTGAATTTGTTTCTTGGTGAAGGAGTGGAGGTGGTAGGGTTTGAACCCAGGATCATCAGGTCCACAGCAGAGCGCCTTGAATCACATGGCCAACCAACCAGCTGAGAAGCTTGGAGATCTAGCTGCTACAAATAGAACAAACTGACATACGACAGTTTTTTCTAAAAGTTAGTCGTGATTGTAACTTCCACATACTAACGTGTAACTAATTGTGAGATGAAGTATTTAGACAAAAGATGGAAGGTTGTTGTGGGCAGAGATTGAACCAAGAACCATTGAACTCACAGGACAACACCTAGAACCACTCTGCCAATCAAACAGGGAGATCAACAGAAACATTCAGACTTTGTTTCTGTGGAAAGAGCTGTGGTCCACTTAGAGAAGCTGGAAGCCCTGCATCTGTAGTGCTGAGTCCTGAGGTCTAAGCTGTTGCTTCCAATATCTAAAAATGAGCACTGATAATGATATATAGGTATTAATTTAATTTATTAATACAACAAATGGTCTGAAGAATGAATCAGGACATAAGGTCAGACAAATAAATGTAAAATCTACTTAACTCTTGTAAATACAAAAACAATTTTTTTAATGTTTTTTTTACACTTTTACAGTTTCTACCTGTATGATTACAGGTAGAAACTGATACATAGTTGGCATTTCCTTTTAGTTATTTAAAGATAAAACGATGATAAAACGTCTGTAACTGGATTTATCTGTACTATATATATATATATTCATACATTTATATTATAAATAATATCTATTGTACCAGAGATTGTTAAAAGTCTAATTGCTCCATTCTTGAGTACAGCGAGCAGAGACTCCTGCTATTGCAGCAGCAACTCTTCTGACCAGCCAGAAGACTGAGAAGGGGGTAGATTACAACCACAGATAATCTCTACATATTAAAGACTACAGTCTCAGATTTAATAAAAATAAAACATTTTTTATCAAGCATTGTTTAGAATCGGTTTATGTGGTTTAAGCATTTAGTTATGTTGATAATATGCATTTCATAAAAGGGGTATTTTTGGTTGTAATGAATACAGTTTTTACCATAAACTCTGTTTTAACAGGATGTTTCTGTTAAAACCATAAACTCTGTTTTAACAGGATGTTTCTGTTCAGACTGAATTAAACCCTGCAGTGAATCTTACTCATGTTTAACAGCAGTAATGTAAGCTGAATTCATTTGACAGAAAAATGTGAAAATTAGAAAAAAGAAAGATAAACAATCCATCCGGTTGAACAATTGATATGAGGAAAATCTGTAGTTACAATATATCACCACCAGGGGGCAGTAAGGAATCATAATCAAACCTAAAACGGTTAAACTTCATATTTTATGTATATTAGAGATGGAGATTCATTAATAACACAATTATATGTGCAGTGCACTGCTTGTCCCACTTCCATCAGGAAAACGATTCAGAAAATGTTACATCAAAATGAAATAGATTTAGAAACAGTTTAATTTCCAAAGCAGTGAAGGCAATTATTCCTCTGCTAGACACTAAACATCTAGCTGATAATCAAACAAACCACCAGCCCATCTTAGACTGTTTCAGCACAAGCTGCACTTTATGTAACTACTAAATACTACATGCCACATTCCATGTACATATTTTCTCTTTTTCTAAGTGTTTTTATGTTGCGTAAGTGTCTAAATGTCATTATGGTGACATAATGACAATAAAGAATCTTGAATAGATGGTAAGCAGTACAACAGGTACATAAAATAGTAATAATTTCGATTACTTTGGATAAAAATGAAGTGAAAAAAATATTTTAAATTTACCTTAGTAAAAACCATCCCAGAAAGAGTAACCATAAGTCGCCAGTGGTTCAAATCCTGCTGTGTTACAAACATCTCTGTATTAACAGGAAGTTTCTGTTCAGACTGAATTTAACCCTGCAGTTAATCTTTTGTGTTTAACAACAGTAATTTAAGCTGATTTTATCTGACTGTACAACAAAGATAGATGAACAAAACATCTGAACAATTAATATGAATAATAGTGATTACAATATCTCACCACCAGTGGGAAATAGGTTACTATTAATATTATTACTGATAATAAATCATAGTGATCATAAATTGTTTCCTTTGTGTCCATTAGTTTTCACCTCAATTAGCTAAACATAAAATATAACAAGAATTTGACATAATGTTCTGCTATCAGCTGTCTGAGGTGTTGTTGGACATTTTTACCACATCACTGTCACTGTCATCTGTCCCCACCTGCTGAAAGACTGCTACTATTGTCCTCAAGTTCTCCACAGTGACAGACCTAAAGGACCACCTACCTGTAGCCTTCACCCTGGTAGTCATGAAGAGCTTTGAGAGGCTGGTCGTGACTCATATCAAGGACTCCATCGACGTCATTGTGGACCTCCATCAATACGCTTACAGGTAGAACAGATCCAGTGATGACACCATCTCATCAGTGGTCCACACAGCCCTCACCCATCTGGAGACCAGTAAATCCTACGTCCATCTGCTCTTCCTGGATTTCTCCTCATCCTTCAATACCATCATCCCACAGAACCTCTTGCAGAAGCTCTTTTCTCTTGGACTGAATCCCACAGTGGAGATCTGGATCCTGGACTTCCTGACCAACGGACCTCAAGACGGTCAGAATCCACAACACTGTTCTCCTCCTCCATCACTCTCAGCACTGGCTAGCGTAGCATCAGTAGCATAATCTACAGTAGGCGGTGGAGGCCAGTGATCCTCAGACTCTGTAGGCTGAGCTGGGACTCCTACTGGGAGCAATGGAGCTGTGAATACTGGAGTGAGGCTTGGTGGTACTGAATGGCCGATTCTTTCCAACTGAGGGCGGCTGCAGAACTGAGGCTGTTCTGCCAATGTGCCTCTAAAGGCTACATTCTGTTCATCTGGAGATGACTTTTAAACATTTTTAGAGGTCTAATAAGCAGAAGTAATAAAAGTACAACTTTTTGAGTTTCGCCTAACACCATCTGTTGTGTTCAATTGTGATTCATAGTGACTGATAAATTCTCTTTAATTAGGTCCAACTGCAACAGAGTCCAGGTCTTCTGCTGCATCAAGTGAACCAGGATCCTCAACAGCTGACGGTGAAGAGATTTCATTTCTGTTCTTGAAAAGAAACCTGATGCTTTTAATGTTTTCATGCTGTACAAAATTCTTTGTTTACTTTCTTCTGACTGTTTACAGTCTTGGCAAACACACAAAAGACGCCTGTAGCCCTTCCATCACAGCTGTCATTTCTAGCGGAAATGAAGGAAACAGAGAGTGCAGAAAAATCAGATTCATTTAAAAGTTTGTTGCATAGATGCCACTATCTAGATAATCTTCACAACCACTTTATCTGTTGTCTTAAAATTATACTTTAGTCATTAATAAGAAAGATAAAACTCCTTTTCAGATTCCAGCACAAGTACAACTTCCTCCTCTACACAGAGATCTCTTTCTTTTGCAGACAGTGCTGAAGATGGTAAGAACAGACTGGATCCAAGAAAACTATTTATTTTCTTACTCTGAGTAGTTGGATTTATTAATAGCATTTCCACACTATTTTAAATATTTTATAAATACAATGTTGCCAGCATTTGGAACATAAACTTTTTTTTTTAATGTAACCCTACTTCGATGTGTTTTTACTTTTTTATGATGGTTTCCTCAGCTCCGCCACCCATTGCTGTTCCCCAGCCTCAACGTGACATGAACAGCTGGAACGGTTCTCAGCACCAGAAACTGTGGATGACAAAAGAGATGCAAGATCTCAGCCTGTAGTCTGGATCTCGTCCTGCAAGGAATCTTGGCAATTTCCCGCTGGCGTCATCCACCGCAGCCTGAGCTCATAGACACAGTGGCTGTGGACGTCCTCATCCCTGCATTCCTTACTTACAAGAAGGTCATCTGTAAGTCAGTCATGGATGAGCTCAGACGCACCAGAAAGCCATCCACCGATATGGCGAACAAAGTGAATGAGCTCATGCATCTTAAATATGAATGAGCTCATTTGGCATATCTACAGGCCATTGAGAGCGTCTGGGATGCAGAGGGTGGGGTGCATGGAAAGAGGACCATTGGGCAGTTTATCAGGAAAAGCAACACACCATACCCCCTGCAGGGAGACAGGATCCCAGATGACAATGAAACAAACAACCAGCTGATCTCTGACTGTTTCAGCACAAGCTACACTTTATGTAAATATTAAATACTACACGCCACATTCCATGTTCAGACAACATGTATGGAGATCTAGCTGGAAGAAAAAACACATCTGCTCAGTTTTTCTGGTTTTAGCCTCTACTAAAAACACACTTTTGGTTTAATTTTGGAATAATCCTTAAGAAAAATAACAGCAAGTCAACTGGAAAGTAAATCAAATAGAAATTATTACTTTTTATTGACCCTGACTGGTGAAGCTCTAAAGAAAAACATCCATCTAGTTTGGGACCGGTCCAAAATGTCCCTGTATACTGAAACATTCAGAGTTTCTTTCTCTGGACAGAGCTGTGGTCCGCTTGGAGAAGCTGGAAGTCCTGCATCTGTAGTCCTGAGGTGTGAACTATTGCTTCCAATTTCTCACCACCAGTGAGAAACGAGCACTGATTATGTTATACATTAATTTAATAATACAACCAAATGGACGGCAGAGTGAATCAGGACATTAGGTCAGACACATAAATAAATGTTAAATCTAAACAACTCTTGTAAATAAATAAAAAACAGATCGTTTTTTATTTCTTTATTTCTTCAAAATAAAACACTTTTACCTTGATTTAAACAGCTGCAGTTACCGTCTGTGTCCAGTAGAGGGCAATAATAACCGCCCTGCTCTGATAAAGAGTTTTAATTTGCGGCTCCGCATCTAAAACATCAACATTATTCTGACTGTTTCCTTGATAATTTAACATTTCATAAATATTTTCCTAACTTTAAAGTAGAAGCTCAGCATCTTAACGTTTAAAGCAGAGTTTTAGAGCTTAGTTTCATCTGTCTGTTGGAGCTGAACCTCTGCTTGGAGTTTAGGAGCCACAGCTCCTCTGAAGCTGCTGCTGCTTCAGTCTGTTAGCTGCTCTTTTAGAGCTGCTTCTGATTCACACTAACAGAGAAAATGCTGATTTTTTGTAAAGGAGGCTGAAGAGCTGGAAAGAAACAAAGTTGAAACACAAACATCAACAAAAAGTCTCCATTTGCTAATCAACCGCTGGAATCCAGCTAGCTGCTAACTGAGCTTTCTGCCCTCTAGTGGACACAGGGTGTAACTACAGCCAAAGTAAAGTTACATGTTTGAAAAGCCAAAATTACAATTTATAAACGGGGAAACTTTAATAAAACTGGAGATTTATGTGTCAGATAACTCAATGAATCATTCTGTAATAACTCTTTGATAAATAAATGCAGAAATGACTTTAATTATTAGTAATTATTTAATAAACATTTTAATTCATAGCCATGTGCTTCATCATGAATTTATTTTCTCTCTCCAACTTACGAATCAAAATCACTTATCAGAGCTAAAACTACTATAGAAATGTGATTGGTCGGCAGCTGATTTGCTGTGTAGGTCAACCAATCAGATGTCAGTGTTTATTGAGTGAGACACAGCAGCAGTTTAAATTATTTTATCATCTGCTTTAGAAACCGTAAGCAATAAAATAATTCATTTTATTCATGATTTTACCATATTTTTACTCAGCTTTTAATTAGATTCACCAAATAAATTACAATATTATATTATTATAAGTAATACCTTTTGACTTTTAGGATATATTGAAAATAGATATATTTTTATTTATTTATTTTATTCAAATAATCAGATACAACAAAATTCAAATGACATTTGTTGAGAATTAGTTCTATATAAATAAACTGAATTATAAAGCTAACTGCTGTGTTACAAACATCTCTGTAACAGGAAGTTTCTGTTCAGACTGAGTTTAACCCTGCAGTGAATCTTATGTGTTTAACAACAGTAATTTAAGCTGATTTTATCTCACTGATTAAAGTTTAAATTACAACAAAGATATAAAATACATCTGACTGAACAATTTATATAAATAATACTGATTACAATATCTTACCACCAGTGGGAAATGAGTATTTATTATTATTATTGTAAATAAATAAATTTATTATAAATAAATAAAATATAACAAGAATTTGACATAATGTCCCGCTGATAGAAAAAAAATCTAAATAGACTGAATGAATTATCCTGGAAATAAAAATCTTCATATTTCAGACTTCATACTTCAATTAGTTTTAAAGTTGTAAAATATGTTATTTTAAATCTAATGGTTATTTATACTAAAACAATATTCACAACAAACGTATCAGGATATATTTAAGAATGAGTTCCTGAAAATATTAATGTCTCGGAGGACATTTAATGTCTTCAAGAAGCAAAGAAATACCAGAAAGTTTTCCAAGCACCTTTTAACTCTTGGTTTAACAAAATCCTTCAAACTGAATCCAGGTTTGTTCCATCCAAAGACTCCAGAACCAAAGCAGAAATCTCATGTCTGAACTTCCTCCTCTTCCTCAGTCACCACATTTAGCTCCACATGTATGGAGGAATCTCACTGATTGATGTCACAGTGCAGTTAGCAAAATGTTTGCTCCATGTGGTCCATCCATTTAAACCAGTTCAGATAAACTGGAAACCGGAAGTGGAAGGTTCCAGTTGCATTTATAAACAGGGGTTCAGACTGTACCAAAAGTAGGAGTAAATTAGTTTAATAATACAAGTGGACTGCAGGATGAATCAGGACATACGATCACACATAAGTAAAAAACGGTAAAATGCACAAAACTTCTGTAAATAAAAACCATCAGCTGTCTTGTCTTTTTTGTTAAAACATTTCATTCTGTGTTTAACATATTTCCATCATGTTTATTGCTGCAGAGCCGCCTCAGCAAAGAGTTTAATTGGCTGCTTTCTGACTAAAAGTATAATGTTCCAGGGAAGAAAAAGCTTTTAACTTTTTCTGTAAAACCAGAGTAAAGTATTAACTCGTTTTTATTGCTTTAATGTGAAAGGGCAGACCGGAAGTGAAAGTGATATGTAAATTCTTCACCTTGACGAAACAGCTGCAGTTACCATCTGTGTCCAGTAGAGGGCAATGATAAATATTAGTGTTTTTATGGGTACCAGCACCTGTAGGAGTCCCACAAAAATCATTTTAATTTGCTGTCACAAAAGAAGCTTATGGTTATTTACATAAAGTTTCCAATAACTGGGTTCTGATGACTCTGTGAAAACTCTGAGGAGCATCTATCCATGCATTCATCTGGAACTATATTAAAATCACCACCAACTACAACTAGATCCCTAAAATATGTTGTTTTCATCTCTTCTATAACATTTGTCATTTGCTGAAGCCAAGTTCTGTTTCTAGGTTCGTTGTTGTTTCCATAAACATTGATCCAAATAAAAAAGGCTTCTTCTATTTCCAGACTCAGGCGACCCAGTGACCTTCATCATCCTTCCTTTCTGGAACAAGTTCATCAGGAAACTTAGGAAAACAAATCGCTGCTCCTGCTGAGCGACTGGATCCATGACTGAATATAATTTAGTCTCCTCATTGCTGGGACCAAAGTTTAACCTCAGACTCATCAGGATGAGGTTCTTGTAGGGTTCTTGGTGCTCTTCATCTGGTTTAATCAGAATGAGGTTCTTGTAGGGTTCTTGGTGCTCTTCATCTGGTTTAATCAGAATGAGGTTCTTGTAGGGTTCTTGGTGGTCTTCATCTGGTTTCATCAGGATGAGGTTCTTGTAGGGTTCTTGGTGCTCTTCATCTGGTTTCATCAGAATGAGGTTCTTGTAGGGTTCTTGGTGCTCTTCATCTGGTTTCATCAGGATGAGGTTCTTGTAGGGTTCTTGGTGCTCTTCATCTGGTTTCATCAGAATGAGGTTCTTGTAGGGTTCTTGGTGCTCTTCATCTGGTTTCATCAGGATGAGGTTCTTGTAGGGTTCTTGGTGCTCTTCATCTGGTTTCATCAGGATGAGGTTCTTGTAGGGTTCTTGGTGCTCTTCATCTGGTTTCACCAGAATGAGGTTCTTGTAGGGTTCTTGGTGCTCTTCCTCTGGTTTCACCAGAATGAGGTTCTTGTAGGGTTCTTGGTGCTCTTCATCTGGTTTCATTAGGATGAGGTTCTTGTAGGGTTCTTGGTGCTCTTCATCTGGTTTCACCAGAATGAGGTTCTTGTAGGGTTCTTGGTGCTCTTCATCTGGTTTCACCAGAATGAGGTTCTTGTAGGGTTCTTGGTGCTCTTCATCTGGTTTCATTAGGATGAGGTTCTTGTAGGGTTCTTGGTGCTCTTCATCTGGTTTCACCAGAATGAGGTTCTTGTAGGGTTCTTGGTGCTCTTCATCTGGTTTCATCAGAATGAGGTTCTTGTAGGGTTCTTGGTGCTCTTCATCTGGTTTCATCAGAATGAGGTTCTTGTAGGGTTCTTGGTGCTCTTCATCTGGTTTCATCAGGATGAGGTTCTTGTAGGGTTCTTGGTGCTCTTCATCTGGTTTCACCAGAATGAGGTTCTTGTAGGGTTCTTGGTGCTCTTCATCTGGTTTCACCAGAATGAGGTTCTTGTAGGGTTCTTGGTGCTCTTCATCTGGTTTCATCAGAATGAGGTTCTTGTAGGGTTCTTGGTGCTCTTCATCTGGTTTCATCAGAATGAGGTTCTTGTAGGGTTCTTGGTGCTCTTCATCTGGTTTCATCAGGATGAGGTTCTTGTAGGGTTCTTGGTGCTCTTCATCTGGTTTCATCAGGATGAGGTTCTTGTAGGGTTCTTGGTGCTCTTCATCTGGTTTCATCAGGATGAGGTTCTTGTAGGGTTCTTGGTGGTCTTCATCTGGTTTCATCATAATGGGGTTCTTGTAGGGTTCTTGGTGCTCTTCATCTGGTTTCATCAGAATGAGGTTCTTGTAGGGTTCTTGGTGCTCTTCATCTGGTTTCATCAGAATGAGGTTCTTGTAGGGTTCTTGGTGCTCTTCATCTGGTTTCATCAGGATGAGGTTCTTGTAGGGTTCTTGGTGCTCTTCATCTGGTTTCATCAGGATGAGGTTCTTGTAGGGTTCTTGGTGCTCTTCATCTGGTTTCATCAGGATGAGGTTCTTGTAGGGTTCTTGGTGGTCTTCATCTGGTTTCATCATAATTAGGTTCTTGTAGGGTTCTTGGTGCTCTTCATCTGGTTTCATCAGAATGAGGTTCTTGTAGGGTTCTTGGTGGTCTTCATCTGGTTTCATCAGGATGAGGTTCTTGTAGGGTTCTTGGTGGTCTTCATCTGGTTTCATCAGGATGAGGTTCTTGTAGGGTTCTTGGTGCTCTTCATCTGGTTTCATCAGAATGAGGTTCTTGTAGGGTTCTTGGTGCTCTTCATCTGGTTTCATCAGGATGAGGTTCTTGTAGGGTTCTTGGTGCTCTTCATCTGGTTTCATCAGGATGAGGTTCTTGTAGGGTTCTTGGTGCTCTTCATCTGGTTTCATCAGGATGAGGTTCTTGTAGGGTTCTTGGTGGTCTTCATCTGGTTTCATCATAATGAGGTTCTTGTAGGGTTCTTGGTGCTCTTCATCTGGTTTCATCAGGATGAGGTTCTTGTAGGGTTCTTGGTGCTCTTCATCTGGTTTCATCAGGATGAGGTTCTTGTAGGGTTCTTGGTGGTCTTCATCTGGTTTCATCATAATGAGGTTCTTGTAGGGTTCTTGGTGCTCTTCATCTGGTTTCATCAGAATGAGGTTCTTGTAGGGTTCTTGGTGCTCTTCATCTGGTTTCATCAGGATGAGGTTCTTGTAGGGTTCTTGGTGCTCTTCATCTGGTTTCATCAGGATGAGGTTCTTGTAGGGTTCTTGGTGCTCTTCATCTGGTTTCATCAGGATGAGGTTCTAGTAGGGTTCTTGGTGGTCTTCATCTGGTTTCATCAGGATGAGGTTCTTGTAGGGTTCTTGGTGGTCTTCATCTGGTTTCTTTAGAAGGAGGTTCTTGTAGGGTTCTTGGTGCTCTTCATCTGGTTTCATCAGGATGAGGTTCTTGTAGGGTTCTTGGTGCTCTTCATCTGGTTTCACCAGAATGAGGTTCTTGTAGGGTTCTTGGTGCTCTTCATCTGGTTTCATCAGAATGAGGTTCTTGTAGGGTTCTTGGTGCTCTTCATCTGGTTTCATCAGAATGAGGTTCTTGTAGGGTTCTTGGTGCTCTTCATCTGGTTTCATCAGAATGAGGTTCTTGTAGGGTTCTTGGTGCTCTTCATCTGGTTTCATCAGAATGAGGTTCTTGTAGGGTTCTTGGTGGTCTTCATCTGGTTTCATCAGGATGAGGTTCTTGTAGGGTTCTTGGTGCTCTTCATCTGGTTTCCGGGTGAGTTTACTCCACTAAAACGTTTCCAAAGTGGAGATTCAACACTTCCATAGAAACTAATCTGGGACGCTGCTCCGCTCGCCCGACCGCCCTCTGGTGGCTACAAGTGGTAACTACAGCTAATATAAAGCTAGAACAATTATAAATACGCTTCCTGTGAGTTTCTTTCAAAATAAAGCAACAGGAGCAATAATACTGCTGTTGTTTGAAGCATCTTAACTAGAAGCTAGGAGGAGGCCAACAGTCTTTGTAAATTAAATGGTTCACATATTTTATTTAAACATCATTGGTCTCTGAATAACACTAAAATAATCTGCTGTCTCAATAAGAAGCTACAAAAAGCTGCTGTGCTATAAACAACATAACATGATGTTTCTATTTCTAATAAATAAAACTGTTGTTTAGGCTCATTAATACTGGAGGATAATTCTGATTCTGCTCTGAAACTGATAAATGCTTTTAATAATATTAATAAACTATGAATAAACTAGAGATTAACAATAAATAAATAAAAAACACTTTGCGCATCATTTAAAACGTTATTGGCTCATCATTCATCATCCAGGAACCAACATTTTATTTCAAGAAATATAAAAAAAACCTAATTAATTAACCAATCAGATACATCCATATTATCCCACTGTTTCTCTGAGGTATGAATAAAAACAGCACCACTAGAGCATAGATCCCTGATATGGTAAATCGAACCTCCGTCCCTCTAAACTTCTCTAAATTTAATGGAAACCTAAAATTAGAACATGAATTATGGTGTTAAAAACGTACATCACCAAAACAAACTCTGAGAAATATTAAATCACTGAAAATAAATGACTGATATAAAACCTCATCGTTTAGAAATTTAGGAATGATTTTAAAAACCTTTAGAATAATAAAATCCTAATTTCTCTGTTCAGAAAATAAACTTGAAGATAAAATATGTAGAGCAGCTCTTTTTCTCCAGATAAAATAATGAATGTGACAGAAAACTGCTCTAAGATCAGTGTGTTTGTGGAGCATCCAGCTGTAAACTGGTTAAACTGGTTTAACTTCAAACCTGAACTAAAAATGGTTCCAATGTTTCCATTCTCAGACCTTTTGGCCCAGTTAAAGTACCAAACTGGTTTTCCTCCTTGGTGTTCAGTTCCTGCATGGTTCCTCTGAGACGTCTGGACTGAATCATGGAAACCAGAAGAAGAACAGATCTGACCACTGCTGACCACCTCACAGTGTTAGCAGCCAATATGTCCATCTGATGACCCTGAGGAGACAGTCTTTGATGAGACCAGGAGACAGGGACTTCCTGTTGGTCACATGACCAGCTGCTGACAGCTGCTTCACCAGATCTCAAACTTCCTGTTGACCTTATAAGGAGTTCTGTTGAGGATGTTGTTGTTGGAGAGTCTAGAAACAGAGCAAAGCAGAGAGCAGATGAGACTCATTCAGACACGACAACATGGCTTCAGCTGCTGAGATCAGCCAGGGTTCCTCTGAGAGCTGAGATGTTAGGAGGTCAGTAGACAGAGCTCATCTTCAGCAGACTGCTGTTCCAGGATCTTCTCCAAACATCATGTCTGTATCACAGAAAACAACTGCAGTCTGTCTGTGAGCAACTGAAACTGCAGCCTAAACCAATCAGAGTTTAACGGGTTTGTTTACAGAACTGGACCACAGACTCTATGCAAGTAGCTGAATAATTATAATTAGTAAATAATTATCTGAGTCTGCCTGTAGGTGGGGCTATAATCAGATTCAACATATTTTACTGAACACTTGGTCACAGAAACAAGCTGGATGACAGCGTTTTTACCTTTTATTGCAGCGAGCTGAAAGTTGATACGTCTCACATATAGTTAGAGAAACAAGGATGAAATTCAACTATTTCAAAACATACAACGTTAGGTGGCGCTATAATGAGGAGAAGTTTATGTTGCAAACAGTCTAAACAGAAACCTTAGCGTCTAATCATGTCAATAAGTGTCGTTCGTTAGATGGTCACTATGGTAATTAATGGTCTCAGTGGGCGTGGCCTATTAGTGAAGGTCTCATTCTGACTTTTGGACTTTTGGACTTTGGCAAAAATAAAATCATTAAAACCCACCTGTTGGTCCTACTGAGCTAAAATGTTCTAAACTCCATCACTGAGTTCAAGATGGAGTAAATGTCAATCACAGACGCTACGAAATCTGAAGTCTCGTAGCGTCTTCTTGCTTTAACAACACAGAACGATGCTTTGTGGTGATAAACTTTACTTCCCTGTCAGCAAAATAAAGACACTGGCAAACAGTGGAAATCAAAAGTAGGAATAAAACGATATAAAATCATCTTTCAGCTCTAAACCCTGTGAATAATGATTTATCTTTTGGCTCAGCAGAACAGGCTCATCTAAGCCTCCAGCTGCAACAATCATAATTATAAATCAAGCTGATAATTAACTGATGCTGCTTTCAGTTCACCCTGAACTTGTTATGAGTGGATTCACCACTCCTAGTGATACATTTCTGTATTACTGCTAAATACAAAAAGCAGTTTTCAAATGATTATTTCATAAATTAATGAAAGAAGCTCTAAAACAACCTGGTCCGATGTGAAAAAATGTTTTACCTTCATGTTAAATCATAAATTAATTGTGATTAACTGTATTTTTTGAATCAGTTTCAGTAGCTACACCCAGACCTGATCACTGCCTGACCTCTACAATCAAGGATGTATTTAAATAGAACCTCTCTGTCAGCATGAAGCAGGCTGAAAGATCTCAAACAACAACACATCATGGCCCAATCTCAAGAAATTCAAGAACAGATGAGAAACAAAGTCACTGACATCTGTCAGTCTGAAAGGGTTAAAAAGTCATTTCAAAGGCTTTGGGACCCAGAGAACCACAGTCAGAACCTTGATCCACACATGGAGAAAATATGGAACAGTGGAGAACCTTCCTAGGAGAGGATGACCGACCAACATTACGCTAAGAAGTCATCAACGACTCAACCAGGAGGTCACAGAAGAACCCAGAACATCTACAGCTCTGCAGACCTCACTGGACTCAACAGAAGATCTCCAAGACCAGAACCACTGCTGAACATGAAGAACACAAAGGCCCAAAAAACATGTTGATGATCCACAAGATCTTTGGGAAAATATTCTGATGGGACCAAGGTGGGACTTTTAATTATCATTAATAATTGATAATTATTAAACAAAACCAGGCCAAATGTCACTGTGTTATTAACCGTTTCTCTGAATGGTTTGGAACGCTAACCTTATCTTGACAGATAATCACTTTTACACAAAATTAACACAAACACTCTTTATCTTTGTGAACATTAATTAAACCAATAGTTCCTCTTTCAATCAAACTATTCTGGTCCAACAATGTTCACCTAACTAAATATTCACGATTCTACAAAAAGACGTAGACTAATAATCAAAAATAAAGATATGTGTTGGAGGGGAGATGAGATCAAACCAGCAGTTTATGGACAAATGAGAATAAAACAACAATTTGGATCAACTTGGAAAGATGAACAAAACCACTACGCTGTGAAGACTTTCTCCGTTGCTGCGTCTCGACGGCGGCTATCAGCTGGTAGAACGGTAGGTCCACGGCCCGGACCCAGAGCGTCTAGCAGCCTTAGCCACTAACAGCTGGTGGCCCCAAACCTTGAAGGGTCATAAAACTCTGAGGAGCTCAGTGGAAAAACCCCAAGGGTAATAAAATGATGGAACGAACAATGGAGTGGCCAGGCCACGAGGTCCAGACTGCAGTCTGGTTCAAATGAAAAACTTCCACAGTTCAGCTTTAACTCCTGGCTGATTGACAATCAGCAGGACGAACGCATCCAAACTTGAGGCCAACCGCTCGTTGCGCTTCCACAGTATTCAGACAGTAAATCAAACCAGTTCAGCATAAAACACTTCAATCAGTGTTGCATGCAACTAGTTGATACCTTGGATTAACTAATGCTGATTCTAAATCACCTTAACTATGCCTCATCCTGCCCAGACCTCTAAATACACCTATCCCATTTATTATAAAAAGAACGCAATCACTTTGACGTTGATTTCTTCTTTTCACCGGCTTGAGGATGGGTCGTGGGTCTGAAGAATAAACCAGGGGGAACCAGAGTGTTAAAGGTCTGTGATCAACTCAAAAAGGTAAACTTCTCCTGCATCCAAAACGGGGAACATATGAGGAACCGTTGCAGTCGACTGAAAAACAAGGAGGAAACTCGTCTCCTTGGTAACAACCTGTTGGTTTCACCTACGCCTGGGTCGCGTCTGACGGTCTTCGATCAGGATATGGATCTTCTGATCTTCTTGTATCAGACAGATGTCCAGCTTTCAAGTTCTTCCAGGAATGACCAGTGTGGAGGAAAAGTAAACCCGCCCACAAGCTTCTGTTTCTCCAGAGATCCCTCTGAACGTAGTCTTGTGAGCTACAGCAGGAAATGATGGTTAAAAGTTTGTTTCCTGGGCTTTTTATAAGTTCTGATGATGTCAGAGCTTCGACGCAGACGTTTTTCTGACCAAAATGGACGAACCAACACTTGTTCAAAATCAACTCTGATTTTTTTTCCAATCCATGGCTCTACTCTATTTCAATCTGAGCTTTATTTCTGTAAAATATTATATTTAATTCCATATTATTGATTCTAGGCAATAATTTTCTTTTTTATGACTTATTTAAGGTCAGCTGGTCCTTATCTATATTTAGTGCCCACAGGTCCTGCCCAGATTTAGACAAACAACGACGTAGGAAATCCTTCTTGGTCCCAACCACCTTTCATCCATATTTAGATATCTTCATGATGGTGTCTTTCACTTTTCTCCAACCATATTTTCAAACTTTTAATGTGGAAGACAACATCATGTTTTCTGTCAAGAAACTAGAAACGAGGAGCTAAAGAGGGTTTGGACCCTTCAAGGTCACTAAGCATCATTTAATTTATGTTTTCCCTCCTGGAAGAAGAGAAGCAACGTTTGTATCTAAATATTTTAGAGATAAAATAACAAATAAATATTTTTCACATGAACTAATGAATGTTTGCTCACCTCACAGAACCAATGGAGGGGTTGATGGAGACCAGGTGGAGTAGCTGATCAGTGGAAGCATCAGTGATCTTATTGTGACTCAGACTGGAACACAAACACAACACTCTGCATTATGTTAGGTTCTACTGGGAACATGTTCATGATCCATCAATCAATCAGAACCACAGAGGAGAGCAGCAGGTTCCAGAGGTCCTGCTGGACAGACACAAGTGTCCTCATCATACAGACACTGACAGGGACAGGAGTCTCTCCTGGATCTGGATGGAGCATCACGGCTCATTGAAGCCTGTTTGGCTGATATCTCACTCTGTGGATCAGCTGCTCCACTTTGTTTGGATCAGAACTGAGGGAATGTTTGTGTTTGTCTCCCACAGAGGGGACAGTTTGGGACACTTACTCCAGGACTTGGACTTTGTGCAGATGTGTGATGAGTTGGAGCAGCAGCTGGTCCGTCAGCTGGCAGTGACTGAGGTCCAGTTCTGTTAGACCTTCAGAGTTGTCCAGCATCAGAACCAGAGCTCCACAGAGCCTCTGATCCAGTGTGATGTGACTCAGATCCAGTTCTTCTCCCAGGGCTCTAAACAGAGACACGGCCCGTCTCACTGTGTCCGTCTCGCTGTCCACAGCAAGCAGGGTCAGCAGCTGGACCAGAACCGTCTTACTGACTCTAAACAGGAGGAACAGAGCAAAGAACATCAACATGAATGTGAACAAGCTTCTCCCTGCTTCATCTTCATCAGCGCTCTTCCTCACCTGAAACGGACCCTGTCCAGGACCGGAAACAGCAGGTCCAGCCCGCTGTCCTCCACCTCACAGTCTCTCAGGTGGAGCTGTGTGTCCCTGCTGCTGTGTCTCAGGATGGTGGAGACGGCCCTGCAGTCAGCAGCCGTCACTCTCAGAGGATCAGCCTGGTCCTCCTCTGGTAGCTCCACGAAGGAGGAGCAGGACAGGTCCAAGCTGTGCTGCAGAGTCCTCAGCAGGGATGATGCTGCCTCCTGCTGGCTGTCAGAGGCAGCGCAGCAGTGGATGAAGCTCAGCAGCTGGTTCCTGTCCACACTGGGGAACAGAGAAGATAGAAAACCATCCAGTTAAAGTTCAGGAGGGAACGGTTTGTTATGGTAGGTAGCCCTGAGGAACAGGCGCTAATATCTGACCTGAGATCAGAAACTGTGTGCAGCATACGGAGGATGGACTGTATTCCCTCTGCTGGGATGGAGCTCCACAGCAGCTTCAGTCTAACTCCATCACTGTGTCTGAGGATGAAGATCAGAGCAGCACAGTCTTCTGAGTCCATCTCTGTGCAGCTCAGGTTGATCACATGATCCAATGACCTCAGCAGACTGGGTATCATGTGACTGCTGTGACCTCTGTAGATCTCTCTGATGGAAGTCCTCACAAAGCTGGGACTGGGCCTGAAAGCAGACAGAGGATCCACAGCAACTCTTAGTTTAGTTAGAGGAACCAGAAGCTGCTGGATGAAGATCAGACTAACTATTTATTAGAAGAAGACAAAACCTCCACCTCTGAAGCACCATCCTGTGCAGAAAGGGCAGCAGCTGTGTAGCTCTCTCCTGTAAGAAGCGGTTCTTCTTCAGGTTCACAGTGATGGTCTGAGCTGACGGTTGCTGCAGCAGATAGTGAAGAAGCTCCCAGTTCAACTGGCAGGAGCTCAGGTCTCCACCAAACTTATTCAAGAAGGACAACGTCAGGTCCTGATCCTGGACCTCATGGAGGAGGACCAGAAGCTGCTGGAGACTCTCTTCACTCAGTCTGCAGAGTCCACAGATAAAATCCTTACTGTGTTTCTGAAGGTATCTGTGTTTAGTTCAGCTGATGGAGATGAGGAAGACATTTACCTGACTGTGAGAGGAGCATCATGAAGCAGCAGACTGAGGAGACTCTGAGCAGGGAGGCCGGACTCAGTCAGGTCTAACCGTCCAACTGTCCAGAACCTCAGCAGAGACGCCAAACTGCTGCCAACCTTCAACAAGACTCTCTGTGATGGTGGAGCTTTGGTGGACACCACAGAAAGCTCTTCAACAACCAGAGGACAGGACACTCTGCCTCTTCTTACCCACTGAGACAAGAACAAGGCCACGTTGTTGGAAAGTCTGAAATCAGACAGAAGAACAGAGATGATGGACATCAAGAACTGATGGTTCAACATGACGGATGATAAGTGGTGTTAGAAGAAGAAGAGATGTTCTCCAGTTTCCTGCCTCAGACTGTGGAGCTGTGTTGTAGATCTAAAGAGGATGGAGGCTCCTCTAACAGACATCTTGCTGGCGGTGAGGATCAGATCCACTTTAGATCCACACAGTTGGAGAACTCTGCCCACAGAGCTGCAGGTTTTCCTGCGTAACTCTCCTGTTAGCAGCAGGTTGAAGTTCAGGAGCTGCAGCAGAGACACCAGCTGCTGGACCTCCTCTCTGGATTTCACTGATAGTGACGAACAAACACTCTGGAAGAACCCTGGATCACAGCTGAAACACAGAGAAACCAGGAAAGATGAGACAAAGAGGGAGAAAAACTGCATTAAATATAATGTGAGACCAGATGTAGCAGCTGATTCTGATGAGTTTTACCAACTGTGTTTATATCAAAGCAACACTGACCTGAGCTGTGAGATATAAGGTAGACACTGTAGGAAACTCCTCACTTCACTCTCTTCATGTGACCAGTCCATCAGCTTCACTGGTTTCTTCTCTGATTGGAGTTTCAACACTTCCAGGAGGATGGAGGTCTTTCTCTCTGAGAACTTTATGGTCCAGACTGGAGAAGCTGACTGGAAAACTGACTGTAATGATGGAAGGAGACTCAGACCTGTTTTAGTCTCACAGTCCTTCATCTGGGAGAACAGATCCAGCAGGAAGTCACTCTGATTTTTATCATCCATGTATCGTTCCTCTACAGGGAATGTTTTATATCTACAGACTGATGCTAACATCTCCAGCATCTTCTCTCCTGTCTGCTGGTCTCTTTCTGCTGCTGCACAGAACAGATTCACTAAGAACCTGGTTTGTTCATGAAGATCTGACCTCCAACGATAAAACCTGGAACAACAAGAAGGAAACATTTAGTGATGATTTGATCTGAGCTGCATAAATACAACCACACACTACTGATGGACTCCATCTTGTTCATGTCTGTCCTGCATGTGATGAAATTACATGTTAAACATGTTTGATTCTAATCATCTCTGGGATTTTATTTACTGTCTGATCTTTCAGGCTGAACTTTCTAAACTAAAAGCTGAAGCTAGTCATGTGACACAATCATCTTTTACAATGAGACCAACAATCAGATGCAGCGTCTAAAACCAGATGTTCCAACAGAAACTCAGAGTTAGAAAAATATCATCCAGGAAGCAGCAAGACAGATTAAAATGTCCAGAGTTTGTTTCATGAACAGATTTGCAAACTGCTTCCAGAGAAATGAAACGTCCAGTTTTCCAGACGTCTACAGAAAGGTCACTGATCAAAGGAATCATGACCTTTGAACTTTAACATTTCATCATAGAGGACATTCAAAACCTCAGCTGAGATGAAATTAACTGTGTTCAAGCTGATTCAGAGAGAGAGAAAAATCTCCAGTAGGATGATGATAATCTGACCAAACAGAGTTTTAAAGTTATTCTCCATGAATTTAGCTCCTCATCACCATAAAACCAGCCTGTAGCTTTTTATTTCAGCTTCTTTTTGATGGAGAGAAAATGATCTAGTTTACATCAGAGCTCCTAACAAAGAAATGATCAATCAGCCGTTTCATTATTGAACATTCATACATTGGTCCATATGAATGAAGGATCAAGCCAGCGAGCTGAAGAGGGCGCTGTTCTTCATTTTCTATTGTCACACTGGGAGAAATGATTGCTTTCTGCATTTCTTTTTATTTAGCATGAGTTTGAGTCCAAATCAATGAAAACAAACACTGCTTGTTAGTTTTCTATGTTGTTTTATCATCATATCAAGAGAGAAACCTTTCAGTTTTAAACGTTGGTTTCTTGGTTTGACAGATGAGCTGTTAGGAACTGGTTAGTTCAGACTGGGTTAATATTGTTGAAATGTTTTCATGTTAAAGCTTCAAATCCTGTCTTGTTGGACATTTACTGCTACCTTAGAGCGTCCTCACTAACAACAGAGGTTTGGTTTTCTGTGTTTTTCTCACAATCATTTCCTGTTAAAGATAAAACAAACATAACATTTGGCATTTCTTTCTTCTTCCTGGTCTACAGAACCATGAAAACCCAGTTACATGTAGAACCGAGCCTCATGTGTCCTGTTAGACCCTGAAGGTTCAGTGGACTGAAGACATCAGGAGTGGTTTGACAAGATGGACCGAAGGAAGAAGCTGTAAAAACTGAACCTTCCTACTAACTGAACACATCATTGATTTCAACAATAATTAGATCAACATTTTAAGCTAATTAATAACTTTTATGTTTTTCTACATAACAGGACCTCAGTTTAACAAAGTGATCATAGATCTCTAATAATCTCAGGCTGATAATAAAGAAACTGAAGTGAATCAGAACCATAATGAGCTGCAATGAGAACAATGTTTTCTTCTGAAATGGGATCAATTTATAAAGTAACTGAAAAATGATTCCATGTGAATAAAGTCTCAATGTGTGAATAAAACACTGAAGAAATATCACAGTATGATATAAATGTTGCCATGGTGATGCTGTTTATTAATGTTAAAGACTTGTAGACAGAACTAACAAGTTCTTGAATAGTTAAAACAGTGAAGTAGAAGGACTGTACCTGAGCTGTGAGATATAAGGTAGACACTGTAGGAAACTCCTCACTTCACTCTCTTCATGTGACCAGTCCATCAGCTTCACTGGTTTCTTCTCTGATTGGAGTTTCATCACTTCCAGGAGGATGGAGGTCTTTCTCTCTGAGAACTTTATGGTCCAGACTGGAGAAGCTGACTGGAAAACTGACTGTAATGATGGAAGGAGACTCAGACCTGTTTTAGTCTCACAGTCCTTCATCTGGGAGAACAGATCCAGCAGGAAGTCACTCTGATATTTAAAATAGTAATCATCATCCATGTATCGTTCATCTACAGGGAATGTTTTATATCTACAGACTGATGCTAACATCTCCAGCATCTTCTCTCCTGTCTGCTGGTCTCTCTCTGCTGCTGCACAGAACAGATTCACTAAGAACCTGATTAGTTCATGAAGATCTGACCTCCGACGATAAAACCTGGAACAACAAGAAGGAAACATTTAGTGATGATTTGATCTGAGTTGCATAAATACAACCACACACTACTGATGGACTCCATCTTGTTCATGTCTGTCCTGCATGTGATGAAATTACATGTTAAACATGTTTGATTCTAATCATCTCTGGGATTTTATTTACTGTCTGATCTTTCAGGCTGAACTTTCTAAACTAAAAGCTGAAGCTAGTCATGTGACACAATCATCTTTTACAATGAGACCAACAATCAGATGCAGCGTCTAAAACCAGATGTTCCAACAGAAACTCAGAGTTAGAAAAATATCATCCAGGAAGCAGCAAGACAGATTAAAATGTCCAGAGTTTGTTTCATGAACAGATTTGCAAACTGCTTCCAGAGAAATGAAACGTCCAGTTTTCCAGACGTCTACAGAAAGGTCACTGATCAAAGGAATCATGACCTTTGAACTTTAACATTTCATCATAGAGGACATTCAAAACCTCAGCTGAGATGAAATTAACTGTGTTCAAGCTGATTCAGAGAGAGAGAAAAATCTCCAGTAGGATGATGATAATCTGACCAAACAGAGTTTTAAAGTTATTCTCCATGAATTTAGCTCCTCATCACCATAAAACCAGCCTGTAGCTTTTTATTTCAGCTTCTTTTTAATGGAGAGAAAATGATCTAGTTTACATCAGAGCTCCTAACAAAGAAATGATCAATCAGCCGTTTCATTATTGAACATTCATACATTGGTCCATATGAATGAAGGATCAAGCCAGCGAGCTGAAGAGGGCGCTGTTCTTCATTTTCTATTGTCACACTGGGAGAAATGATTACTTTCTGCATTTCTTTTTATTTAGCATGAGTTTGAGTCCAAATCAATGAAAACAAACACTGCTTGTTAGTTTTCTATGTTGTTTTATCATCATATCAAGAGAGAAACCTTTCAGTTTTAAACGTTGGTTTCTTGGTTTGACAGATGAGCTGTTAGGAACTGGTTAGTTCAGACTGGGTTAATATTGTTGAAATGTTTTCATGTTAAAGCTTCAAATCCTGTCTTGTTGAACATTTACTGCTACCTTAGAGCGTCCTCACTAACAACAGAGGTTTGGTTTTCTGTGTTTTTCTCACAATCATTTCCTGTTAAAGATAAAACAAACATAACATTTGGCATTTCTTTCTTCTTCCTGGTCTACAGAACCATGAAAACCCAGTTACATGTAGAACCGAGCCTCATGTGTCCTGTTAGACCCTGAAGGTTCAGTGGACTGAAAACATCAGGAGTGGTTTGACAAGATGGACCGAAGGAAGAAGCTGTAAAAACTGAACCTTCCTACTAACTGAACACATCATTGATTTCAACAATAATTAGATCAACATTTTAAGCTAATTAATAACTTTTATGTTTTTCTACATAACAGGACCTCAGTTTAACAAAGTGATCATAGATCTATAATAATCTCAGGCTGATAATAAAGAAACTGAAGTGAATCAGAACCATAATGAGCTGCAATGAGAACAATGTTTTCTTCTGAAATGGGATCAATTTATAAAGTAACTGAAAAATGATTCCATGTGAATAAAGTCTCAATGTGTGAATAAAACACTGAAGAAATATCACAGTATGATATAAATGTTGCCATGGTGATGCTGTTTATTAATGTTAAAGACTTGTAGACAGAACTAACAAGTTCTTGAATAGTTAAAACAGTGAAGTAGAAGGACTGTACCTGAGCTGTGAGATATAAGGTAGACACTGTAGGAAACTCCTCACTTCACTCTCTTCATGTGACCAGTCCATCAGCTTCACTGGTTTCTTCTCTGATTGGAGTTTCATCACTTCCAGGAGGATGGAGGTCTTTCTCTCTGAGAACTTTATGGTCCAGACTGCAGGAGCTGACTGGAAAACTGACTGTAATGATGGAAGGAGACTCAGACCTGTTTTAGTCTCACAGTCCTTCATCTGGGAGTACAGATCCAGCAGGAAGTCACTCTGATATTCATCATCCATGTATCGTTCCTCTAAAGGGAATGTTTTATATCTACAGACTGATGCTAACATCTCCAGCATCTTCTCTCCTGTCTGCTGGTCTCTTTCTGCTGCTGCACAGAACAGATTCACTAAGAACCTGGTTAGTTCATGAAGATCTGACCTCCAACGATAAAACCTGGAACAACAAGAAGGAAACATTTAGTGATGATTTGATCTGAGCTGCATAAATACAACCACACACTACTGATGGACTCCATCTTGTTCATGTCTGTCCTGCATGTGATGAAATTACATGTTAAACATGTTTGATTCTAATCATCTCTGGGATTTTATTTACTGTCTGATCTTTCAGGCTGAACTTTCTAAACTAAAAGCTGAAGCTAGTCATGTGACACAATCATCTTTTACAATGAGACCAACAATCAGATGCAGCGTCTAAAACCAGATGTTCCAACAGAAACTCAGAGTTAGAAAAATATCATCCAGGAAGCAGCAAGACAGATTAAAATGTCCAGAGTTTGTTTCATGAACAGATTTGCAAACTGCTTCCAGAGAAATGAAACGTCCAGTTTTCCAGACGTCTACAGAAAGGTCACTGATCAAAGGAATCATGACCTTTGAACTTTTACATTTCATCATAGAGGACATTCAAAACCTCAGCTGAGATGAAATTAACTGTGTTCAAGCTGATTCAGAGAGAGAGAAAAATCTCCAGTAGGATGATGATAATCTGACCAAACAGAGTTTTAAAGTTATTCTCCATGAATTTAGCTCCTCATCACCATAAAACCAGCCTGTAGCTTTTTATTTCAGCTTCTTTTTAATGGACAGAAAATGATCTAGTTTACATCAGAGCTCCTAACAAAGAAATGATCAATCAGCCGTTTCATTATTGAACATTCATACATTGGTCCATATGAATGAAGGATCAAGCCAGCGAGCTGAAGAGGGCGCTGTTCTTCATTTTCTATTGTCACACTGGGAGAAATGATTGCTTTCTGCATTTCTTTTTATTTAGCATGAGTTTGAGTCCAAATCAATGAAAACAAACACTGCTTGTTAGTTTTCTATGTTGTTTTATCATCATATCAAGAGAGAAACCTTTCAGTTTTAAATGTTGGTTTCTTGGTTTGACAGATGAGCTGTTAGGAACTGGTTAGTTCAGACTGGGTTAATATTGTTGAAATGTTTTCATGTTAAAGCTTCAAATCCTGTCTTGTTGGACATTTACTGCTACCTTACAGCGTCCTCACTAACAACAGAAGTTTATAATGGTTATAATGGTGTTATACTACCAATAATACCATGATAAAATGCAAAAGATTCATTTTACAGGGAAATAATTCCATATTTGGCTCAGATTTTGTGCATTCTTGATTTTTCCTCTTTGAGAAAAGTTAAATTTCAGCTCTGTGAAACGACCTTGACAAAGAGATGCAGCTGCCTGAAAACAAAGATAAAACTTCTGCAAACAGCAGAACTCTGTCTCTGCTGAAAGGTCTGATAAAGATTGTAACTCTACCCTGCATGTGTCAAACTCAAGGTCCGCGGGCCAAAACTGGCCCCCAGAAGTTTAGTGATTCTCTAGAAGTAGAGACTTTTAATATGGTGATTGTGTGCATGAATGTTATTTTGTCAATCAATAAATAGTTTTGTCTACATTCTGCCACAATCTGCCTTTTGAAAATGTTTTGAATCTTGCTCATTATGTATAAAAAAATAAAATAAATAAACATTGGCTAAAGTCTGCAGACACAAAATGAACCTGGATTGAAGCTCTAACTAAGTTTATTTAATCTGAGATCTTCTCCAAATGCAACAGTATATGTCAGTCTACATGAGATACTAACAACTTCACCTACTGGTATAATATAAAGATCTGATTGAATATGTGAAACAAACAATGATGAAAGTTTTTCTACAGGTGATGTTCATCCAGGAGGAAGACAGTGTTCCTAGGAAATGCAGCTCATTCATTAACAATCAATTTTTCTCCTATAGGTGGAAGTTTTGCTGACTAATCATAGGATGGATCTATGAAACATTATGAGCACAAAACAAATGACCAAGGTTCTGACTGACTTATGAACCTCACTGACCTGACAATGATAACATGACACCCAACAGATAACACCTTTAAGGTGGACCCCACTAAGACCACCTTATTATCTTGGTGAATAAAAAATAATTGAAGCGTTCAAAACAGACCTTGTGGAAACAAAAGGGGTTATGAGGAAACAATGTGCATTTTAAGAATAATAGCAGTCAAATTATGTTCAACCTTTTGCAAATAAAATGACTGACAGAGAAATAATTAAGTAGTGTGTGAATGTGTGTGAATGGGAATGACTGATTTCATTGTAATACATCTTTGAGGGACCTTAAAAGCGCTAATAAAGGTCTGATGTTCTGATGATCTTTGCCAAACTTATATCTTAATAAGGTTTCCAGAATCTTTTCCGAAAAATCATATAAAGATGGCAAAGGTTCTACCTGTATTGAAAATACTGATAACCATAAGAAAGTTTATAGATCCATCTTCAATTTTTCACAATTCTTTTACAAACAGGGTATTTAAACTTTCATGTGGCCAAATGTCTGTGTTTGATTTTCTGTTTTCGTGAAATAAATGTCTGTTTCATGTTATGTAAAAATTAGAGTCCTCAACATTACCATAATAATATTAGGTCAGTTTTCTATGGTAAAACAAAAAGATTTTAACAGACGTTTAGACGTTTTCCAGTCAGGTTCAAAATGATCGAATTAGACTCAAACTTAACATAAGATGAAATGAACCTTAACAGAATTACTGGACTGGACTGAAATAGAGAAAACTTGAGTTAATTGAAACAAACTTTAGTTACTTGAACTAAATACAAAGCTGACTGAAACTGTATGTTGTATCTATAAAACTGGGTAAGATAAACTAAGATTATAAGATATAATATGCCCTTCATTTTTTGTGTTCATCAGTGAGTGAGTTTTTATTTTTATTTTTAATAAGAACTAAACTAAGCATTAATCAAAATAATAGCAACTACCAAAAATAGTGATCTCATTTTTAAATGTAATAAGGACTTACTTTATAAAAAAAAAAAAAAGATAAAATAAAGTCCCCAATAAAATAAAATATGATAAAAAAGAATAATAAGAATTTGGAAAAATAGAGGCTTTAAACCTCTGTAGGAACAGCACTGACATGTCAAAAGTAGATCCTAATACAGGAATCTGGAAGCTCACTCTAGGGTGGACAGTCAAAGTCCATCCAAGGACCCATTTAGATGAGTCAGAGGGACAAATACAGGGTTTAGCTGAGAGCAAAGAGAGCAACATGCATCCTGCCCTATCTGCTGTCCCACCTGAACTGTGGTCACAATCATCAACTGATAATAAAGGGGTTCCCACCATACAAGGTTAAACTAATATCTGAAAAAAGGCCATTAGTCCGCCAATACCCCTTAAAGGCAGAAGCTGAAGAAGGTATTAAGCCAGTAATACAGGACATGTTAAAATCAGGAATATTAAGAGAAGCACCTGACGCTACGTGTAGAGCATGCAGCTCCTGATGTTTCAAATCCACACACATTACTGCATTCACTGACCCCAGACAAAAAGTATTTCTCAGTAGTAGATCTTAGCAATGCTTTCTTCACAGTACCACTGCATGAAGAGTCACAGCATTTGTTTGGTTTTCAGTTTAAAGGAAAAAATACACCTATACTAGGCTTCCACAAGGCTTCAGTGAAAGCCCACATGTTTATACACATGCATTAAGGTACTCAATGAGCACCTGCATAATACCAGAACACAGTCAAGTTCTGCTATATGTGGATGACATTTTAGTAGCATCAGACACAGAAAAACACTGTGAAGAGGCCACAATAACCGTGTTGAAACATCTACATCAAAAAATAAATAAAAATAAATAAACTACAGTTTTGTCAGACAGAAGTGGTTTATCTGGGGCACATCTTATCACAAAACGGCCGCTCCCTGCTGAATAGCAGAAAAACAGCCATACAGGAAGCCCCGAAACCAAAAACAAAGCAGCAAATAATGTCCTTTTTAGGACTTTGTAATTTCTGTAGAGAGTGGCTGCCCGACTATGCAGCCATAGTGCAACAATTATAATCTATGATTTATGGGACAAACATGACATTAAGGGACAAAATTATTTGGACAGAAGAGGGGAAAAAAGCATTTATTAACTTAAAGAACTTACTGCAAACCACAGTTACATTAACCTTACCAGACTGTCTGTCTCTGGTCAAACTATGGATGAGAATAACTCCAAATCAAACTGACCTCACTCCATTTGAAATAGTACATGGCAGACCATTTCCTCTGCCTTCTGATATGAATGAAATAGAGAAAGCACAACAGGAAACTTCATTAGCTGAGTGGATGAATAAAATGTTGCAGACAAAAGAAGCACAAATGTCCAGTGGTCTGCCGATAACCTCTGCTCCTATCCCACAGAACGACCTGAGGCCTGGAGACCTGGTCCTGATTAAGACACTCCACAGGAAATATTGGACCACTCCTCGGTCGGAAAGGGCCATTTCAAGTACTCCTGACAACGCCCACAGCTCTGAAAATAGCAGAGAGGCCTTCCTGGATCCATAAAAGCCACTGTAAGACAGTTTTGCCGTTACAGGAGCCAGATCAACCGACGGGGTAGCAGAGGAAGCCCGGCTACAAAGGGACTGGAGGACCCATAGGGCCCAGTGTCTCAAACCGGTGAAGAAAACAGCTGATCTGCGCCCAACTTATAAAATGGCTCTCTGTACCATGTGGACAGGACTGATAAGCCTGAGCTTTATACTGGCAGCATTACTTATTCTTCTATCACTACAGGACCCAGGAGAGAGGACACCGCAGAAAAGGTGGACAACAGACGGGACCCATCTCAGACCACTGACGGACACATGACGCAGATCCATTTCTGCAGAATAACTGGTATCGTGTATGACACAGCTAAAACTCAAAATAAAACTGATTGTTATGTGTGTTCCATAATGCCCATGCACTCCCAAGGTTCTAAGGTTCTCTTAGTTGCAGTAATAGCATGCATGGGCCTTCTGTGTCTCCTGTCAATATGTATTATCCCATGTTGCAAATGCATGGTACAAAGAATAGTAACTCAGTCAGTCACGGTAACATATGCAACACTGAACCAGGTGGAAATGCACGAAAATGAAGGGGACGATTATGATGACATGTTGTAAATAAATCACATCAAAAGCCTGAGTGTACTCAGACATTGTATTTCATAAAATGACCTTACAGCAAAAAATCGAAAGAAGTTGTTGTTTAAGTGAAATGTGAAAAAGTACAATGATGACATAAACAGGGCAGATTTTTAAATTCCTTTATTATGTTTCACTGTTTTCCTGAAGTATTATTCTTTTATTTTTATGTTTTCAAGTATTAATCAACATTTAACTTTTATTGGTCGTCGAGGGCGGCGGGGCCGTATGTGTATTTCCCACAAAATATAATCTGTTTACCGTCCATGGGTTTCTGATCATACAGAGTATTTTTTCTTATTTGTTTTTATATTAAATGTTTTTACTCGTGATAAAAAGGAGGGACTGTTGGATGGGTGTGAAAACTTGTTATCACTCATGTAAAAACTTTGTGCTGTAGTGCAGCTGCACTCCGCTTTGTACCATGCTCTGGTATGCAGCCCTCCCTGTGTGTGTCGTTATCTATTCACACACACTCACACACACACACTAGGCTGAATCACATCCCATGGGAACCAGCCTCTTTTCAGCCACACACTCACACCCTGTCTGAACTGTTTGTTGAACTGTGCATATAAATAAAGAGATAGGGTGTCAAAACTTTGTAGTCTGGACTGCAAAGTGAGCTACCCTTGCTGCAAGTAAAACTGACTGTATCGTTCTTGCCTCTGAGTTGACATAATAATACCTAACACACAGTGTGATATAAATGTTGCCATGGTGATGCTGTTTATAAATGTTAAAGACTTGTAGACAGAACTAACAAGTTCTTGAATAGTTAAAACAGTGAAGTAGAAGGACTGTACCTGAGCTGTGAGATATAAGGTAGAAACTGTAGGAAACTCCTCACTTCACTCTCTTCATGTGACCAGACCATCAGCTTCACTGGTTTCTTCTCTGATTGGAGTTTCAACACTTCCAGGAGGATGGAGGTCTTTCTCTCTGAGAACTTTATGGTCCAGACTGCAGGAGCTGACTGGAAAACTGACTGTAATGATGGAAGGAGACTCAGACCTGTTTTAGTCTCACAGTCCTTCATCTGGGAGAACAGATCCAGCAGGAAGTCACTCTGATATTCATCATCATCATCATCATCATCCATGTATCGTTCCTCTAAAGGGAATGTTTTATATCTACAGACTGATGCTAACATCTCCAGCATCTTCTCTCCTGTCTGCTGGTCTCTCTCTGCTGCTGCACAGAACAGATTCACTAAGAACCTGGTTTGTTCATGAAGATCTGACCTCCAATGATAAAACCTGGAACAACAAGAAGGAAACATTTAGTGATGATTTGATCTGAGCTGCATAAATACAACCACACACTACTGATGGACTCCATCTTGTTCATGTCTGTCCTGCATGTGATGAAATTACATGTTAAACATGTTTGATTCTAATCATCTCTGGGATTTTATTTACTGTCTGATCTTTCAGGCTGAACTTTCTAAACTAAAAGCTGAAGCTAGTCATGTGACACAATCATCTTTTACAATGAGACCAACAATCAGATGCAGCGTCTAAAACCAGATGTTCCAACAGAAACTCAGAGTTAGAAAAATATCATCCAGGAAGCAGCAAGACAGATTAAAATGTCCAGAGTTTGTTTCATGAACAGATTTGCAAACTGCTTCCAGAGAAATGAAACGTCCAGTTTTCCAGACGTCTACAGAAAGGTCACTGATCAAAGGAATCATGACCTTTGAACTTTTACATTTCATCATAGAGGACATTCAAAACCTCAGCTGAGATGAAATTAACTGTGTTCAAGCTGATTCAGAGAGAGAGAAAAATCTCCAGTAGGATGATGATAATCTGACCAAACAGAGTTTTAAAGTTATTCTCCATGAATTTAGCTCCTCATCACCATAAAACCAGCCTGTAGCTTTTTATTTCAGCTTCTTTTTAATGGAGAGAAAATGATCTAGTTTACATCAGAGCTCCTAACAAAGAAATGATCAATCAGCCGTTTCATTATTGAACATTCATACATTGGTCCATATGAATGAAGGATCAAGCCAGCGAGCTGAAGAGGGCGCTGTTCTTCATTTTCTATTGTCACACTGGGAGAAATGATTACTTTCTGCATTTCTTTTTATTTAGCATGAGTTTGAGTCCAAATCAATGAAAACAAACACTGCTTGTTAGTTTTCTATGTTGTTTTATCATCATATCAAGAGAGAAAGCTTTCAGTTTTAAACGTTGGTTTCTTGGTTTGACAGATGAGCTGTTAGGAACTGGTTAGTTCAGACTGGGTTAATATTGTTGAAATGTTTTCATGTTAAAGCTTCAAATCCTGTCTTGTTGGACATTTACTGCTACCTTAGAGCGTCCTCACTAACAACAGAGGTTTGGTTTTCTGTGTTTTTCTCACAATCATTTCCTGTTAAAGATAAAACAAACATAACATTTGGCATTTCTTTCTTCTTCCTGTTCTACAGAACCATGAAAACCCAGTTACATGTAGAACCGAGCCTCATGTGTCCTGTTAGACCCTGAAGGTTCAGTGGACTGAAAACATCAGGAGTGGTTTGACAAGATGGACCGAAGGAAGAAGCTGTAAAAACTGAACCTTCCTACTAACTGAACACATCATTGATTTCAACAATAATTAGATCAACATTTTAAGCTAATTAATAACTTTTATGTTTTTCTACATAACAGGACCTCAGTTTAACAAAGTGATCATAGATCTATAATAATCTCAGGCTGATAATAAAGAAACTGAAGTGAATCAGAACCATAATGAGCTGCAATGAGAACAATGTTTTCTTCTGAAATGGGATCAATTTATAAAGTAACTGAAAAATGACTCCATGTGAATAAAGTCTCAATGTGTGAATAAAACACTGAAGAAATATCATAGTATGATATAAATGTTGCCATGGTGATGCTGTTTATACATGTTAAAGACTTGTAGACAGAACTAACAAGTTCTTGAATAGTTAAAACAGTGAAGTAGAAGGACTGTACCTGAGCTGTGAGATATAAGGTAGACACTGTAGGAAACTCCTCACTTCACTCTCTTCATGTGACCAGTCCATCAGCTCCACTGGTTTCTTCTCTGATTGGAGTTTCATCACTTCCAGGAGGATGGAGGTCTTTCTCTCTGAGAACTTTATGGTCCAGACTGGAGAAGCTGACTGGAAAACTGACTGTAATGATGGAAGGAGACTCAGACCTGTTTTAGTCTCACAGTCCTTCATCTGGGAGAACAGAACCAGCAGGAAGTCACTCTGATAATCATCATTCATGTATCGTTCCTTTAAAGGGAATGTTTTATATCTACAGACTGATGCTAACATCTCCAGCATCTTCTCTCCTGTCTGCTGGTCTCTTTCTGCTGCTGCACAGAACAGATTCACTAAGAACCTGGTTTGTTTATGAAGATCTGACCTCCAACGATCAAACCTGGAACAACAAGAAGGAAACATTTAGTGATGATTTGATCTGAGCTGCATAAATACAACCACACACTACTGATGGACTCCATCTTGTTCATGTCTGTCCTGCATGTGATGAAATTACATGTTAAACATGTTTGATTCTAATCATCTCTGGGATTTTATTTACTGTCTGATCTTTCAGGCTGAACTTTCTAAACTAAAAGCTGAAGCTAGTCATGTGACACAATCATCTTTTACAATGAGACCAACAATCAGATGCAGCGTCTAAAACCAGATGTTCCAACAGAAACTCAGAGTTAGAAAAATATCATCCAGGAAGCAGCAAGACAGATTAAAATGTCCAGAGTTTGTTTCATGAACAGATTTGCAAACTGCTTCCAGAGAAATGAAACGTCCAGTTTTCCAGACGTCTACAGAAAGGTCACTGATCAAAGGAATCATGACCTTTGAACTTTTACATTTCATCATAGAGGACATTCAAAACCTCAGCTGAGATGAAATTAACTGTGTTCAAGCTGATTCAGAGAGAGAGAAAAATCTCCAGTAGGATGATGATAATCTGACCAAACAGAGTTTTAAAGTTATTCTCCATGAATTTAGCTCCTCATCACCATAAAACCAACCTGTAGCTTTTTATTTCAGCTTCTTTTTGATGGAGAGAAAATGATCTAGTTTACATCAGAGCTCCTAACAAAGAAATGATCAATCAGCCGTTTCATTATTGAACATTCATACATTGGTCCATATGAATGAAGGATCAAGCCAGCGAGCTGAAGAGGGCGCTGTTCTTCATTTTCTATTGTCACACTGGGAGAAATTATTGCTTTCTGCATTTCTTTTTATTTAGCATGAGTTTGAGTCCAAATCAATGAAAACAAACACTGCTTGTTAGTTTTCTATGTTGTTTTATCATCATATCAAGAGAGAAACCTTTCAGTTTTAAACGTTGGTTTCTTGGTTTGACAGATGAGCTGTTAGGAACTGGTTAGTTCAGACTGGGTTAATATTGTTGAAATGTTTTCATGTTAAAGCTTCAAATCCTGTCTTGTTGGACATTTACTGCTACCTTAGAGCGTCCTCACTAACAACAGAGGTTTGGTTTTCTGTGTTTTTCTCACAATCATTTCCTGTTAAAGATAAAACAAACATAACAATTGGCATTTCTTTCTTCTTCCTGTTCTACAGAACCATGAAAACCCAGTTACATGTAGAACCGAGCCTCATGTGTCCTGTTAGACCCTGAAGGTTCAGTGGACTGAAGACATCAGGAGTGGTTTGACAAGATGGACTGAAGGAAGAAGCTGTAAAAACTGAACCTTCCTACTAACTGAACACATCATTGATTTCAACAATAATTAGATCAACATTTTAAGCTAATTAATAACTTTTATGTTTTTCTACATAACAGGACCTCAGTTTAACAAAGTGATCATAGATCTATAATAATCTCAGGCTGATAATAAAGAAACTGAAGTGAATCAGAACCATAATGAGCTGCAATGAGAACAATGTTTTCTTCTGAAATGGGATCAATTTATAAAGTAACTGAAAAATGACTCCATGTGAATAAAGTCTCAATGTGTGAATAAAACACTGAAGAAATATCACAGTATGATATAAATGTTGCCATGGTGATGCTGTTTATTAATGTTAAAGACTTGTAGACAGAACTAACAAGTTCTTGAATAGTTAAAACAGTGAAGTAGAAGGACTGTACCTGAGCTGTGAGATATAAGGTAGAAACTGTAGGAAACTCCTCACTTCACTCTCTTCATGTGACCAGTCCATCAGCTTCACTGGTTTCTTCTCTGATTGGAGTTTCATCACTTCCAGGAGGATGGAGATCTTTCTCTCTGAGAACTTTATGGTCCAGACTGGAGGAGCTGACTGGAAAACTGACTGTAATGATGGAAGGAGACTCAGACCTGTTTTAGTCTCACAGTCCTTCATCTGGGAGTACAGAACCAGCAGGAAGTCACTCTGATATTCATCATACATGTATCGTTCATCTAAAGGGAATGTTTTATATCTACAGACTGATGCTAACATCTCCAGCATCTTCTCTCCTGTCTGCTGGTCTCTTTCTGCTGCTGCACAGAACAGATTCACTAAGAACCTGGTTTGTTCATGAAGATCTGACCTCCAATGATAAAACCTGGAACAACAAGAAGGAAACATTTAGTGATGATTTGATCTGAGCTGCATAAATACAACCACACACTACTGATGGACTCCATCTTGTTCATGTCTGTCCTGCATGTGATGAAATTACATGTTAAACATGTTTGATTCTAATCATCTCTGGGATTTTATTTACTGTCTGATCTTTCAGGCTGAACTTTCTAAACTAAAAGCTGAAGCTAGTCATGTGACACAATCATCTTTTACAATGAGACCAACAATCAGATGCAGCGTCTAAAACCAGATGTTCCAACAGAAACTCAGAGTTAGAAAAATATCATCCAGGAAGCAGCAAGACAGATTAAAATGTCCAGAGTTTGTTTCATGAACAGATTTGCAAACTGCTTCCAGAGAAATGAAACGTCCAGTTTTCCAGACGTCTACAGAAAGGTCACTGATCAAAGGAATCATGACCTTTGAACTTTTACATTTCATCATAGAGGACATTCGAAACCTCAGCTGAGATGAAATTAACTGTGTTCAAGCTGATTCAGAGAGAGAGAAAAATCTCCAGTAGGATGATGATAATCTGACCAAACAGAGTTTTAAAGTTATTCTCCATGAATTTAGCTCCTCATCACCATAAAACCAGCCTGTAGCTTTTTATTTCAGCTTCTTTTTAATGGAGAGAAAATGATCTAGTTTACATCAGAGCTCCTAACAAAGAAATGATCAATCAGCCGTTTCATTATTGAACATTCATACATTGGTCCATATGAATGAAGGATCAAGCCAGCGAGCTGAAGAGGGCGCTGTTCTTCATTTTCTATTGTCACACTGGGAGAAATTATTGCTTTCTGCATTTCTTTTTATTTAGCATGAGTTTGAGTCCAAATCAATGAAAACAAACACTGCTTGTTAGTTTTCTATGTTGTTTTATCATCATATCAAGAGAGAAACCTTTCAGTTTTAAATGTTGGTTTCTTGGTTTGACAGATGAGCTGTTAGGAACTGGTTAGTTCAGACTGGGTTAATATTGTTGAAATGTTTTCATGTTAAAGCTTCAAATCCTGTCTTGTTGGACATTTACTGCTACCTTAGAGCGTCCTCACTAACAACAGAGGTTTGGTTTTCTGTGTTTTTCTCAGAATCATTTTCTGTTTAAGATAAAACAAACATAACATTTGGCATTTCTTTCTTCTTCCTGTTCTACAGAACCATAAAAACCCAGTTACATGTAGAACCGAGCCTCATGTGTCCTGTTAGACCCTGAAGGTTCAGTGGACTGAAGACATCAGAAGTGGTTTGACAAGATGGACTGAAGGAAGAAGCTGTAAAAACTGAACCTTCCTACTAACTGAACACATCATTGATTTCAACAATAATTAGATCAACATTTTAAGCTAATTAATAACTTTTATGTTTTTCTACATAACAGGACCTCAGTTTAACAAAGTGATCATAGATCTATAATAATCTCAGGCTGATAATAAAGAAACTGAAGTGAATCAGAACCATAATGAGCTGCAATGAGAACAATGTTTTCTTCTGAAATGGGATCAATTTATAAAGTAACTGAAAAATGACTCCATGTGAATAAAGTCTCAATGTGTGAATAAAACACTGAAGAAATATCACAGTGTGATATAAATGTTGCCATGGTGATGCTGTTTATAAATGTTAAAGACTTGTAGACAGAACTAACAAGTTCTTGAATAGTTAAAACAGTGAAGTAGAAGGACTGTACCTGAGCTGTGAGATATAAGGTAGAAACTCTAGGAAACTCCTCACTTCACTCTCTTCATGTGACCAGTCCATCAGCTTCACTGGTTTCTTCTCTGATTGGAGTTTCAACACTTCCAGGAGGATGGAGGTCTTTCTCTCTGAGAGCTTTATGGTCCAGACTGCAGGAGCTGACTGGAAAACTGACTGTAATGATGGAAGGAGACTCAGACCTGTTTTAGTCTCACAGTCCTTCATCTGGGAGAACAGATCCAGCAGGAAGTCACTCTGATATTTATCATCCATGTATCGTTCCTCTAAAGGGAATGTTTTATATCTACAGACTGATGCTAACATCTCCAGCATCTTCTCTCCTGTCTGCTGGTCTCTCTCTGCTGCTGCACAGAACAGATTCACTAAGAACCTGGTTAGTTCATGAAGACCTGACCTCCAACGATCAAACCTGGAACAACAAGAAGGAAACATTTAGTGATGATTTGATCTGAGCTGCATAAATACAACCACACACTACTGATGGACTCCATCTTGTTCATGTCTGTCCTGCATGTGATGAAATTACATGTTAAACATGTTTGATTCTAATCATCTCTGGGATTTTATTTACTGTCTGATCTTTCAGGCTGAACTTTCTAAACTAAAAGCTGAAGCTAGTCATGTGACACAATCATCTTTTACAATGAGACCAACAATCAGATGCAGCGTCTAAAACCAGATGTTCCAACAGAAACTCAGAGTTAGAAAAATATCATCCAGGAAGCAGCAAGACAGATTAAAATGTCCAGAGTTTGTTTCATGAACAGATTTGCAAACTGCTTCCAGAGAAATGAAACGTCCAGTTTTCCAGACGTCTACAGAAAGGTCACTGATCAAAGGAATCATGACCTTTGAACTTTTACATTTCATCATAGAGGACATTCAAAACCTCAGCTGAGATGAAATTAACTGTGTTCAAGCTGATTCAGAGAGAGAGAAAAATCTCCAGTAGGATGATGATAATCTGACCAAACAGAGTTTTAAAGTTATTCTCCATGAATTTAGCTCCTCATCACCATAAAACCAGCCTGTAGCTTTTTATTTCAGCTTCTTTTTAATGGACAGAAAATGATCTAGTTTACATCAGAGCTCCTAACAAAGAAATGATCAATCAGCCGTTTCATTATTGAACATTCATACATTGGTCCATATGAATGAAGGATCAAGCCAGCGAGCTGAAGAGGGCGCTGTTCTTCATTTTCTATTGTCACACTGGGAGAAATTATTGCTTTCTGCATTTCTTTTTATTTAGCATGAGTTTGAGTCCAAATCAATGAAAACAAACACTGCTTGTTAGTTTTCTATGTTGTTTTATCATCATATCAAGAGAGAAACCTTTCAGTTTTAAACGTTGGTTTCTTGGTTTGACAGATGAGCTGTTAGGAACTGGTTAGTTCAGACTGGGTTAATATTGTTGAAATGTTTTCATGTTAAAGCTTCAAATCCTGTCTTGTTGGACATTTACTGCTACCTTAGAGCGTCCTCACTAACAACAGAGGTTTATAATGGTTATAATGGTGTTATACTACCAACAATACCATGATAAAATGCAAAAGATTCATTTTACAGGGAAATAATTCCATATTTGGCTCAGATTTTGTGCATTCTTGATTTTTCCTCTTTGAGAGAAGTTAAATTTCAGCTCTGTGAAACGACCTTGACAAAGAGATGCAGCTGCCTGAAAACAAAGATAAAACTTCTGCAAACAGCAGAACTCTGTCTCTGCTGAAAGGTCTGATAAAGATTGTAACTCTACCCTGCATGTGTCAAACTCAAGGTCCGCGGGCCAAAACTGGCCCCCAGAAGTTTAGTGATTCTCTAGAAGTAGAGACTTTTAATATGGTGATTGTGTGCATGAATGTTATTTTGTCAATTCATAAATAGTTTTGTCTACATTCTGCCACAATCTGCCTTTTGAAAATGTTTTGAATTTTGCTCATTATGTATAAAAAAATAAATAAATAAACATTGGCTAAAGTCTGCAGACACAAAATGAACCTGGATTGAAGCTCTAACTAAGTTTATTTAATCTGAGATCTTCTCCAAATGCAACAGTATATGTCAGTCTACATGAGATACTAACAACTTCACCTACTGGTATAATATAAAGATCTGATTGAATATGTGAAACAAACAATGATGAAAGTTTTTCAACAGGTGATGCTCATCCAGGAGGAAGACAGTGTTCCTAGGAAATGCAGCTCATTTATTAACAATCAATTTTTCTCCTATAGGTGGAAGTTTTGCTGACTAATCATAGGCTGGATCTATGAAACATTATGAGCACAGACCAAATGACCAAGGTTCTGACT